>NC_134372.1:37269315-37301815 GCF_035582795.1 Mycteria americana
ACAAAATCACAAGAGATAATAGAAGGCAGAGCCTAAAAAAAAGAAAAAAAAGTACTAGTTTATGATATAGAGACACAAAAGCTATAGCATAATCTTAGTCCTGACTATAAAATTCCAGGATCACTGTCCTTCCTTTCCAGAGAAGGGACACCTGACTTGCATTTTGCCTCTGCACCGCTACTAAAATCATGCAATGAACCCACTAAGAGGTGGGATCCGTCAGTGTTTGAGAGTCTGCCCTCCATGGATTAATATGAAAAGACTTTTAAAACAGATTTAGTACAAACCCTAGGAATAATTTCTTCTGAATTTGCAGGTAGAGTAAGGCATGAAATTAGTTTCCAAGCCCCTTCGGAAAGTTTGATTGGCTTTTACAGCTGAACAAGAAATAAATAAAGGGAAGTTCAAAGTCCCAGGGATCTACTGCTGTACTACACTATATACTACATAGAAAACTGGACAGTAGGACAGGCTTGGCTTTCTTTTTCTCTCCTATGGTTGAATATTCTATCTGCAGTCATCTTACTCTGCAGCTAAATCCAAGTCTGCAAGAGATGACGAAGGGTATATTATAGCTGCATTGTTTTGTCTTTGCCGGGGATTGAGAATGATGTATTTGGGATTCAGCTGGTGTATTTACAGTAGTTTTAGTGACCCATAAAACATTGGATCTATATTTTGAAATATTTACAAGAGTCGCAGTCAACAGTTCTTTATCTACAATACTTTTTAATACTTCTGTCTCCTCCTTTCTTGTCACCTTTTTTCATCCTGCTTTTTTTGTTGTTTTTCAGCTCTGATATTATCTGTTGATTGTGATATTGTGCTAATGACTGAGTTCTTCTAGATAAAGCACAGGGCATTCCTAAGTGCACTTTCTGGGGGTATTTTTGTAAATAACAAAGGAAAAAATGAGATGCCTCCAAATCACCCATGCACCAAATAAATTCCCACAATGATGGGAAGATCTCCAAGCTTTAAGAATTTTGAAAAAACTTACAGTACGTTTGCACTACATGCAGAACTTCTGTGGTGAGCTGTTCAGGGATACTACAGCAGCCATCCCCAGACACTTTTCCCCAGTGAAAGGAAGATTGTATAAGGACTCATTCACCCCCATTCTCAGAAGAGAGACCCTTGGCTTTAGGACCAGATTCCAGCTATTGGTTGCACCTACGCTCTGGTCAGGAAAGCCATGGGCCAAGAAAAAAAGCTAAACAGAAAAATATCTCTTTCTTCTCATTTCTAATCTGGGGAATGATTGATTATGTTGTTATTTAACAGGCTCTCTATGACCGTGGGCATGCTGGTTCCACGCGCGTTGTCGTATATGCACGCTGCATCACAGTAACACTGTGTAAACGCAATCAATCCCAGCGGTGCCAGGAGCTCTGCTGGAGCAGAATATGGGCAGAGGCATCATATGCTTGCTCCTGTGAAGGGCTAAATCCTGAAGCCTCTCACACCCATATCTCTCTAGTCTGTCAGAGGTCCTGTGGTCCATTTGGAGGCTGGACTATTGATGACAGTACAACCAAAGAAAGGGGGAGCGGTGACCTGGTAGAAATGTGTTATTTTTAGCTTGGAATTAACAAACTGAATCAATCAATTTTTCAACCTGAAGCTTTTCTGTAAAGACAAATTCCTGAATTAGGAATAAAAGCAACAATCACTCCCAGTCCCATCGTGTGTGTCCCCCCCCCCAAGATCCTCTGCTTAGAAATATCATTTATTAATTTACATAAATTTAAACCAACTTTCACAATCTACCTACTTGAACTCACCTAGGGAAACAAGCCTTAGTTTCCAGCCTAAATAGCACATAGAATAAAATTCCAGGAAAAAAAAGCAGGTAAAATAATTCCCTAGAACCAAAAAATTGAAGCAGCACTCCATAACCCCACTATCAGCAGCAGTGGAGCAATTTTCCAGCTCAGATAAGCAGCTAAGGAAGGAATAGGAAATGTAAAGCGAGGGATAGGTTTAACTTAAATTTCAGACATAAATTATCTCTCCATAACCTCAAAGTCAAAGATGCGCTAGCAAAAGGCTGCCCAGTAAGAGAAAACAGCAGAACAATTTACTTTTTTGTTTCATTGGCCTTTTCGTTTTTCTCTTCCTGAGCAAGATGGTCATGTTGGAGGGGTTGGAAGAAGAAATCAAAACCCAGGGATGGCCTAGGCATTACCAAAAGGCAAGAGCAATGGTTTGTTGGGTATTTTTTCCTTTTCTGAAGCTCTTCTAAACTGGAAAGTTAAACCATTCACAAATGTGCTTTAGTTAGAATAATTCAGTCCTGACAGTCCTTGTCAGTTATATCTCCATATTAGCCAGTCCTAGCTATACCTAGGGAATAAAGGTAAATGGAGTTATGGTTACCCATATTGGCTACTACAGATTTAAACAGTCCCTGTACAAACTTAGGTCACATTTGTAATAGTACAGACGTCACTGAATAGAGGAACAGGAGCTCCTTCAAGAGCAGGGCAGAGCCAGATCATGTTTACGGTTGGACTCGATCTTAAAGGTCTTTTCCAACCTAAATGATTCTATGATTCTGTGATCTCGATCCTAACGCCAGCTCGCTCATTCTAGCTGCGTAAGGACAACGCAGGATGAAGAGTACTGAGGGACAGCGGCTGTTCCTGCTGCCACGCTAACACTAACGAAACAGGCACAAGAAAGGTGAAAAAGGGTTCTTGTGAGACTCGCTGTCTGGTACTGTGGCCAGACACACAGCAACAGACTCAACCTCGTCCCAAATGGTCAACAGTGCCTTAAAAAAGCAGAAATTAAGAGAAATTAGGAGATATGGCTTAAAAAGCTAGGGATTTCTAAAGATAATAAGAGGATGTCACCACCTGGAAGCTTGATTCTTTTTCTTGAAGCTTGATTTTTGAAGCTTGATTCTCGAAGCTTGATTCTCGATAAAATTGTGAGAGGTAGCAGTCCTGACTGTGGTGGCTGACAACTCTTTTAAGGCTGTATAATTATTTAGGGCAGGCAAACCCTTAGGGAATGCCTTGAAGGAATGAAGAATCTTTTACTCTTGCTTACAACTTTTTTCTGAGAGCAATACTGAGAAATGGGGAGTCGGGGTATGTTTTATACGTGCAATTTCACCTTCCCGTGCTGCATAATAAACCTGCTGAGGTTCTGATGAAACATTTTAGCTACAAGACCCTATTTGTGCTGAGCTAAATTATTTAATTGCATAGCTATCCCCAAATATCCATCAACATGGATTATTTATTTATAAAACCTGAAAATCATTAAATGTGTTACCTCTATGACAGTGGCAGCAAATGTCCACTTTCAGACCTAACAGCAAATAGCAAATAATACTTATTCAGCACTTTCCATGTAAGTATCTAAACCAGTTTACAAACATTAATGAAATAAACCAAACAAGAGACAGGAAATTACAGATAAGGAAAAAGATTGAGAAAATCTAAGCAAGTCAGCTAAGGCCTCATACAGAATTAGTGACAATGACCAACACAGCCTCCATCTCCCGTTCTGCACCACAAGAGCATCTAGAATCAAAATAAGATATTGATTTTGAATACATTCAATGTTTAAAAACAGAAGTAACCTTAATTATTTTGAATCAGTTTTTAAAAGCAAAGGTAACTTGTACATCCATAATAGTTAGAAAGAAATTGTGCTACTGAAATGCGTAAGCAACAGAAATCTCAGAACTGTATACACGTGGTATTTGTAGGAATTAGGTTACAAAATTATCTCTACAGTTTATAAAGGATGCCCGTTTGATGCAATGTAGACGAAAACAATGCGCGAAACCACCATGCTCAGAAATGTTTGCATATATGCAAAACCAAATAAAAAGGACAGACTGGCAAGCCATTGTAAATGCAGCTTCTGTGTATTCTATTACTATTTCTTTGTATTACTTTCCTTTTTAAAAGCTAGATAAAATCCAAAAGATTTACCACAAAAGATTATGGCAGCTCTGGACTTGAACAATGTTACAGCATCCCTTTTAAAGTTAAATCATACTTGACTATAGTTATAACAGTGTCCATAAAAACACAAACAACATGAGGGTAGTTGAGCTCCTGAATGCCCGCTGATAGTGCTTTTTATTGCATGGACAAGATCACAATTCATACACTAACCCCATTTTCCCAATTCCCCAAGTTTCATTCTGTCAGGATTTGGAAATGTTGTGGAATTTATACTTACAACTGTAACAGAAGGAGGGAAACTGCAAGGACTGCCAGTACCAAACGCTTCAAGAGTCAGAGCAACGCTGTAAGAGCCCAGCTCCCGTGCTCTCTGCTGAAGAGCACTGTGGTGGTGCAGGACCTATCGAAGCAAAACACCTGGTGGAGGCATTGTCTTCTGCTCCGGCAGGTGCAGCCGCTCTGTAGGGCCAAATCCTGATCAAGAAGCTGCTGCCCTTGGTTTTAGAGAAGTCAGGATTTGCATCAGCAGCTAGGCATGTCCTGCATTCAACCTGAAGGACACATAAGGAGAAGGATGAAGAAAAAAGAAATCAGATGCCAAGGCTGGAAAAATGTGGACAACCTTCAAAATTAATATTACTTTGGCTAAATCTTGATGTACAGCAAGATGTGCTTAGAATATAATATAGCTATCACATATCTCTAGGGTACAGAATGCTATAGATTATAATCTATGGAAACATTATTATGATTTCTATATAATATAACTGGGAAGCACAATAACACTATTTGTCATAGAAGGTCTAGAAACGTTTTCTCTATGTTGGTATTTTCCTGATTTGGGGGATGGAGTTCCCAAAATAAAAATTCAGTGAAGTTTATTTATCATTTGTATTTATTCATTTGTATTAAATTTTTATTCAGTCTGTGAGGAACACAACTGAGTAGAGAAGCAGTGCATTGCGGTCAGCTCCAGGCATCCAGCTGAAGATATTGTGGTAGAAGAGTTGGAAGGCACGGAGGAGAGAGGGGTTATGAAGAGGGAGTTGAAGGTGTCGGAGTGGAGGGGACACCGAAAGCCACGGAGGAAATGAGTTATTGCCGTGGGGAGGGGTGTAAGAGAAACAAGACACAAATCCATAGGAGATCACAGATTACAGCAGTTTTGATGCTCATGGAACAACTTGTTTATATATTAAACATTAGCCAGGAGCAAAATTGCAATGAGCAAGTTATAGATAATAACAGTAAAATAACATAAATAAGAAAAATTACATAAGATAAACAGAAAAATCTGGTTTTTTAGAAGAGAAAAAAGTGTAATTTTTAAATTTTTAAAATGCTTACACTTGGAGAGAAACACAAGTTTCCTTTTGTCTAATATTTTCCTTACTTTTCTTTTCTGTAAAAATGATGGTAGATCAATAATATAATCTTCCCTATGTGAGAACAAAGAAAACATTAAAAAAAAAAAAATTTGCAAATATGCTGAAAATGTTTCCATTATTACACAGTTCAAGGGCAGAGTCAGCTGAGCTTTATATGTAATAAAGAAATGATTTCAAAGAAACACTACGAGCATCATACAGTAATTGAGGATAGAAAAACAAGGGTGATAAAAGTGTCCTATGTTATTGATGTTATAGTTCATATATGATGTATTTCTGTGACCGGATTATCAGAGCACTGATGACAATGTGTACTTACTTATCAAACTAAACGAGGTGTCTCAAAAAAGTTAAATATTAAATTATGTGCTATCAGCCAGCTATACTATTCAGCAAAACTGTGTGTACGTAGTATCTGTTCTATACATCTGTATTTCTACACGTGACTCTAGCTAAACTAGTCTCTCCACAATGTTTGGATAAAGGAGAAAATCCTTTGATCTTTTAAGAAAAGTTTCAAAATGGACCCAGGCTCAGGAATAAATTAAGTTGCATCAAAAAAAGGAAGAATAGTCTTGTTGCGGGTTATCAGCCTTTCTCCTGCAATACTTATTTTCTCTTCTTGTCACAGATTTGTTTTATTTTGCTACAGCAGTACACTATTACAACTTAAAATTCACATTCACCTGAAGAAAGCTGTGACATGCCTACCAAAAGAGACGTACACTGCTTAACCTAAATTGACCCTTTTTTCCTTCTATTCTAATAGATCTTTTTTCTTTTTGTCACTCAAAATGAGTGTCTGATGTATGAGCATAAATTGTTAAAAGCAGTTTTAGGTAAAGGAAGAGAGAGTGAAGTGGAGTTTTCTCACAAAAGCCAACCTCAATTTATGTCAAAGAGGGTTAAAAGACCTTGGGATTAAAGCAATAAACTTGCTGCTGTCAAAGCTAAAACCCGCTAACAATTTAGTGCCAAACGCATGTTGTTCAATATCATTTCATATTATATTATGTCACAAGTAGGTGACAGTTCCGCATCAGACTGACAGGGCTGATTTACTCTGAAGAATTCATCGACATTTTGCAGAGTCAAAGCTGACTTCATTTTGTTTGGATGCAGGGTGGGAAATCTCTCTCTGCTTGAGTTGGAATATTTGGCTGAATAATACGGTCCTCCTTGGACTACAGGGCACAGGCTTGTGCCAGCACGCCCAGTGCGGCGGCGGCGGGCGGGCGCTCGCACGCCGGCCGCCTTCCCTGGCCTCGCGGCGCAGAGGCCTCTGGCCCGGCCAGCACAGCTGGAGGCTCGTTTCCTTCGCTTGCCCTAACCACCACCACCTTCTCTATCCGTGCCCTTTTGTGTAGCTGCACTTTTTAATGCGATGCACCTTCCTGCAATTTTTAAAGTATCCAACTGTCGTGTTCAATATTTTGATTTTTTTCTTTCTGAATTCAAGCTTTTACGCTTCTCCAAAATATAACTATTGTCAAGGTTTGAAACAAAAGACTGTGTTAAGAAAATACTGCTAGCGCCTGCTTATATTTTAAGTAGGTAGGAATAATAACTTTTTTCCAGGATGTTAATTAGATCCCGAAGTCAAGTGTGATGAGAGACCTTTCTTAGCCAATAGCAACAAACAATACCATTTCTTCACATCAGGATGTCTTTTGCAAGATATTCCCAGATGGCTTTTTTAATATGGGTTCCAATCCAAATTTCTCCCAGCACTCTGAGACAACTCTGAATAAACATATGCTTTGTTTCGTCTCAGGAAAATCTAATTGATTTGACTTCTCTGTCAAGGGGTTAAAGCTTATTTGAAGAGGGGATCCCTTTTCTTCTCCAAAATCCAGTGTATTCTCCTACAGTTACTTGAATCCCTGTGCAATGTTCGTTTGCTTCTCCTGTTGGCTATTGCTATAGATCAGGAATTACAACTCAGCTCCTGAAGCTGAGGAACCAGGGAACCTGGTTTTCCCTGAATCAGGAAGAACTGTGCTACACTTAAATAGTCTTGTTATATGTGCAAACAAGGATATTCCTCCCTCCCTCCCTTCTTTTTGCTTCTTTTTAATTGCGGACCAAATTTTCAGTTATCATAGTTTGTTCTTATCTTTATTTCTGCAAAAATCTAGCAACATTTGTGGTCTTTAAACACACATATCACTGTTTTCTCCATCTAAATATAGGAGTGGGTACATTAGTGCCTGGCCATTAACTTCTGTAAACCACTTAGTGATTCTTCTGTGGGATTCTTTGGGCAATGTTTGCTGTTCATCAAGGAAAAGGTTACGTGGAACAGCCCATTGCGTGTAAAATGGCCCCATCATCCAACACACGCTTGTTTTTGCTGGCCATGTGCTGAACAACTCCCAGGCAGCAAAGGGGTTACCTTGTCTATTATGCAAAATCATTGCCAGAGAGCAGAACTTCTAGTGAATTGTTAGACGGATTAGCGGACGGTTAATCTTATCTGACATTCAAAGCACTTGGAGGTAAATTTTGTGTTCACCTGCCCTAGAGTGTACAGCATGAATATGTTTCTACAAATCTATTCCTGTTTAAACCAGTAGCTCTAATGACTGGAGGATATACAATACCTGGCACAAAGAGATATTTCAGGGAAAAGAAAAAAAAAAAGAACAGATACACATATCCTGGCTTTAAACCTTTACAGTTTTCTCATATTGAAACACAAATTCTATTATTTCTGGATGATCATCTCATCCTGACACAGACATACTCTCGTTAACTTACAGATTCTGCTACTATGATCAAATTCTAATACATTTTGGATATTAATATTTCCAAGCCCCATTTTCTGCTGCCCCACCAGTTATGTACATGACGGACAAATACGCACATGTATCCATGTTACCCTGAGTGCAAGGCCTAAGGAATCCATTGATCCAGTGAGAAATCTAAAGGAGAATAAAGACATTTGTGCAGCCTTTTCCTCATAGAGCTTCCCCCAAACCCACTGTGGTGCACACGTAAGTCAAACCATCAAGAATTCAATGATTTGCAGCCAAAGACAAGGGATGAACGCAGAGCTTTGAGACAGCCTGAGACTGCGTTTGCTTTCTGCTGTGAGGGGCACAGCGGTGGTGAGGACACAAGAGGTGTGCGTTGAGGCACCCACTCCCTTTTGCTGAGCTCTAATTGAGCACGCTCTCGCCTTCAGTAGGCTGTACCTCTATGACAGAGATCAAAATGAATTGTCATGTCTCTTTTAAGAGGGAAATACTACAGCTTCTCTCTCAATATAGGCTGTGACCTTTCAATTTATGCTATCAGTTTACTCAGTGCTTGCTCTGTGGTTCATGATTAACTTGAAAGAGTTAGATCACACTCTCTCCGGGTCCTCGGGAAGGAACTTCTGTTGACTATTAGAAATCCCTCATGCAATAAAAGCACAGATAGTATGGCTGTATAAGCCATCTTTCAAAGTTACTTCAGTTCAGTAATGAGGTAGCAATTCTTATCCAAAAGCTCCTAAAAATATTTCTACTCTTTTTTTTTTTTCTTTAGGGTACTGTTTATGAGAAGACAAAGTGCAAAACAGCCACCTGGTTATCAATAAATATGTCTTTGCTTTCATAAAGAGCAACTCCTTATTAAAGGGTCTCACAGCTCTCAAACATTAATTAAACATACTTGTGTAGTCCATAAAAGATGTGTTTCAATTCTAACGATAAAGGCTAAACTCAGATAAAGAGAGGGTTACTCACACCTTCCTGCTGAGCCACTGGCAGACCCACAGAAACCTTCTCCCTCCTCCTGTAACCATGGTAGTGCAGATGCCCCGATATGTTCTAGAAAACAGCAGTAAAAAAGAGTTTCATAAACTTTTTTTTTAAAGCTCACCTGTAGACTTTCTCCATTTCTTTTTAGAAAAAATATACATTGGCGATTTTCTTAATCTTTGCTAATAGGTAGCCTAGGAGATGGGGTGGATTGAGGAGCAAATGCTGGACTGAGGAGTTGCATCTCCCGCTGCCACTGGAAGAGCGGTATCTGCTCACGTCAGCAACATAGGGATTCTTTTCGTTATTTATTATTATCCACACCTCTATACTTAAAAACTGCTTGCTGGGGGTGGGTACATTCTTTCAGATAGTTTTTTAGTTGTCCACAGTTGTACATTTCCCTTCATTTAGCAATGAATGTCAGACGATGATGGGAAAATCCCTCCCTTGCTCCAACGTACGTATGTTCCAAACAGAGCCAATACCAAAATTTCAAAAGACCCCCCCAAATCAATTTTGCATGCTCAAAGGATCAAACAGTCTGTGTTATCATCCAGTGCAGTAGCAGCTCAAGCTCATTTTAACAAAATCATATAGATTTGATTACATTACTTGTACTTCTTCACCTCTCCAGTAGGGAAGGGTGGAAATACAGAGGTGAGCTAACTGCAGAGATATTTAAATAGCTAAAACAAATTGAAAGTTTTTAAGAACAAAGTCTGAGATTGTCACAGATAAGTACATGTAACCTTATAAAGATGTATCACAGGATCTTTAACTCTCAGGACCTTACAGTTTCTTAATGACATTACAAGTCTAGCTTAATGCTCACCTCTCTATAGTAGGATCTGACATAATTGCTCTCACTGTACTACTTGCTTTGTCTTAACTTCAAGAGAAATCCCTTTTTATCACTCTGCACTCAGGTCTTCAAGACCCCTTCAGCTGTGGTCTGTTAATGACCGCCGGTAGCACCGAGGGATGCTTAGGCCCCTGATTCATCCCTTTAGCCCCCTGTTTTCTCAAGGAAAAGGTAAGGAAGTGAAGCTTTTGAGCCCAACTGGCCCTGCTTCTTCTGTCTTTGAGTTTTCCAGAGCCTTTAAAATTCTTCCTATGATCTGGAAATCATCTGGGAATAAAAGTGTGCCTGCTGAGGTTTCTGTATGTCCCCAGATGTGGGGACAGGATGGGGTCAAAGGACAGATTCTCAGCTGGTGTCACCTGAGGTATCATGTTCCTTAAAGCAGAAGGAAAACCGTGCATCCTGGACAAAGGTGTTGGCCATGGACCACAAACCCGGAAGGAAGGAGGTATCGGTCCTCTATAACAGAAAGCAGCTGAATTGCAGTGTTTGCTGGAATTCAGGGACAGGAGAGTTCACCTAAATTGACCTTGAGGATTAAACCCCATTTTAAGCACAACAGTGGTCAGCACAGTATTTACATTTTTAATTTATTATTTTAAATAAAGTATCTTCATGGGTAATCCTTCATTTAGAAAAAGGAATGGGAGTTATTCAATGACATTACACACCTGAAAAACAATACTTTCAGTATTAGCATTTCCATATAAAATTTCAGGGGCTAAAGAAGTTACTTTATGCATTTGGAGCATTACTATTGTCCTCACTTTTAAGTTATTCTTTTTCTTTTTATAATAATAGCCGTCTAATGCTATTACTGTAGCTTCTTGTCCAGATCTCCCTTTGGAGACTTTCTGACTACTTAACACCATTTTTCAATTTCTCTACTTATGCATATACATCTCCAGTCCAGATATGAGAATTTGCTAATGGACTGCAACTTTCTTCCCAAGATTCCCATGTGTAGAATTTTACATAGGCTGATCCAAAATCTAAAGTCTATTTGCCAATGCCTTGTGCTAGGAACATGCACGTGATAATTGACCACAAAATTATGCTAACCTTTTGAAGTATATATTTAATTTGAGTACAAAAGAAAGCAAAAAGTATCAGATTATATATTTACCATAACGTTAATGTGTAGGCATTGTCAAATGGATAAAAACCTGATGTGTACTAAAATGTGGCTACCTCCTGCACTATGTTCATTTTTAGCTGCAGAGAGAAGGATAAATGGCAGTGCTAGAAAAGGGAAAACATGTTGGCAGGCATACCTATCTCCTGTTCTTGAGGTGACACCACTTTGCATTTTACCTACAACAACGCAGATAATGCATCCATTTGGATTTTTTCATTCATTCACATAACTCTGTGACACTCTCTAGTGGAAGGCAGACATATACCACCTCAGCCACGCTCCGTGCGTACCAAACAGTCACGGGGAAGCAACACCACGAGAAGGGAAACTGGCTGAAACGGATCTTGGGCACTGTTGCATGTGTTTTGCTGCACTCTTATTTTTTAACACCACAACCAAAACACTTACAGACAGGTCCCTTCTGTTTGAAGCCCAGAGGATAACGTGGTACTGAAGCATAAATAAAGAGTGCCACTAGCAAGGAGTAACTGGCAGCAGACAAAGCCCAAGCCAGCAAACTGTCACGATTGCTCTAGAGGGTTTATAAGCTTTATCAAATCTGTGCTAGCTAATTCACTTGCAGAAGTGTACTGATAACACTGCTTCTTTTTTCTCTTGCTTTTATTATGAACAGAAAGATAGACAGGTCCTAAGGACAGATCCTTTTCACAGCTCTGCTCTCTTCTGCTAGCACATGCCCTTCTCCTTCTCACAGATTACCAGGTTAAACTATGGATGTCTTTGAGCCAGAAGCACTTATTGCAATAAAACCCAATATATTTCCCAAAAAAGCTTCCCCCTCCTTTCTAACACTTACACTGTGGTTGGAAGCAACATTTAAAAAAATATACAGCTCCAATCTGTTGTTCCTTGTCTCACTTAATTTGCAAGCGGCTGTTTTTCACCACTCCCAATAAACATACTGAAGTTATCATCTCTGTGTGTGGACAGAGGAATAGATATATATGCATATGCACATATATATATATATATATATATATATGTAACAGGGTGGAGCATTTGGCTGCTCTCCCCGCCCCCCCCGAGTTCAGATGCAGTTTTTTGCATATTGTTATAGCAATGCTAGTTTATCAACAGCTATTGTTAAACAACAACTGCTATTAATCTAAATGACATAAATTAATACCACCTGCTGTAAATGCAAAAGGAATTTTGGTTTGCACTTTTAACTGCAGCTTTTGAAGTATCCAGGACTACATGCAGGTTGATCCATGGATCCCTATAATTTTCCCACTTCATACATATACTGCTCAAAATTATGCCTTTGGGGTGGAAAGGTTTTCAAAAGGAATGCCCAGCTTTGAGCTTGTTGCCTTGCACTGTCATTCTGGCTGCATTCCTCTATGTCTGGTTCATCGTTTCTGAAGGCTTCCTCAAAGATTTCTGGTGATCCTCCCAAGGAGCTCTATGCACAGCGGCCTGTGGAAAACTGACAAAACACTGGAAAATTCTGCCAAATAATAAACAAACCAACCCCATGGTTTTTTTTCAAACATGTTTCCATGAATAACTGTGAGAGCACACTTGCTAATTTACTACATGTTTGTCTTTATGGAGTATTTTTAAAATAAAATATGTCACCCCCTCCTGCCTCTTTTTAATTTGTCCTGTCATTCAATTTCTGTAACTAATTTGAGGAGAATTCTCTAATGTTTCACCACACTGCCAAAGTATAGTTTTTGCTTGAATATAACGCAGAACTACTTTAATTGCAGGGAACATTAAAAATCTACCCCATAACATAGGGTTATTCCTTGTGCTAATTTCTAGAAGCCCAAACTGCTGGGAAGTAGATGTGACTGAATTCAGATTCCTGTTTCACACAAACACATGGGGAAAAAATTCTGCCTGAACTCTGTTCAACTCAGATATCCATAAAATACCTCCATCATAAGTCTTAAACAAGATTTGGGTCAATATTTTTTCCTAGAGGAGTTCACCAAACAACAGTTTTGAAGTCAGCTGTCATGAACCACAAACAAAGCATTCATACAGCTCAACTTTGGGCACCTCGCTTAGTCCGTTGGCTTCTAGACTAGAGTGACTGGAGAGAGGGATCTTCTTCCAGCTGATTCCGAAGAGGAACTGAAGGTAGGTGCTCCGAGTTACTCTCTGCCGGAGCTCCGTTCTCTGTTGACTACAGGTGGTGCTGGAGGAGACTAGGAACCTGTTCATATAGAAGAGTAGTAATCTACACAAAAAAGCTTTTTGTAATTGTACAGCATAGAAATTTTGCCAGCCTACAAACTGGGAGCACAAGGATCATCAGGAAGTTTCTGTCAGCAATTTAAATCCTGTGATACTGTACCTGAAAGAAAAAGGACATCAGCATCTGCCTTTGGAGGACGCAAAATCAGTACCGTGGCGTGAAGGCAAAGGTGCTGTCACTGGGTGATCACATCACTAAGCAGAACTAAGCTTTGTCACCTTAAGAAATTCAAACCTTAAGACATTTTCAGTTACTTATTTCAGGTGCACATGTAGGGAACATTTGGGCCATTATCTTCACTTAGTGTTTTCTTCTTAAAGTCTCTAAAACACTTAATATCTTCAGAAGATATGAGAGATTTTCAGAGATAATATACTTGCTGTAGCCTACCATGTGTACTATGGAAATTCCAGAAAATAAATCCAAATGTGCTAATTTATAGGTAAAAGGATGAAATTCTAAATAATCTGTTTTTCTGACTGCAGAAACTGAAAATACGGTTAAAAAAGTCTGATATTCTGCATGACCGAACACACATAAATTGTATTCATTTTCAGCTAAACCACTAATTATTTTACCTGTAAGAAAAATATCTCTAATTTTCACTGCTGGAAAATCAACAGGAAGTAAGTGCTGCTGCTACCTAACAGGCAAGAAGTAAACAATACAATAAAACTTGTACAGTACTTTTCACACTGTAATGTCTCATGACTTTTACATACAATGAAATATTAAATCACAAAGCATTAATGCAACACTACTAGAAGAGATAGTTTAGCACTTTCAGTGCTGAAATTTAGAATTTCTAATAGCTGAAGATGACAAGATGCACAACTGAAAAGGGGAATAATAGAAGACTAAAATTAGAGGCCTTAAAACTGCACTGTAGTTAGTTATATTAACAGATAGACTGTGATCTTAGGCAATTGCTCAACAAGCCTTGACAAAGGAGCAACTTGGTTACTCTGACACTGTGAGAAAAGGAAACATCCAAAAATCAAAGAGCACTTCCCAAAGTTTGGTTCAGTCTTTGTTTGGTCCAGAATGGCATTATGTGAAGCAAGATAAGAAGTTAAAAAAGGGCAGTCTGATGTTTTAAAACCTAATGCTAATTTAATAAGATAGGAAACATAATCAGAAATAGGAGATTTAAAAACTAACATTATTCCTGGAGTTGTACAGGTCTAAAGCTGTTTCAAGAGCTTCTCAAGCAGGACGCCTCCATTCAAAGTTGGCAGGGAGACAGAAAAGAGCAAATTAAAATTCCAGTCAACTTAGTGGAGTATCAAAGGTTAGGGGCATTTTAAATATGACTTAGCAAAAGTTAGGTCTGCAATTTACCTTTCATTCTGAATTTTAGCAGTTATGATGAACATAAAGACAGTTGTGAAAAGGAAAAACTGTAGAACTAAATAACTGCTCAGGTATCTATCCATTTTGGTCCCACCTCAAAGAAGAAAGTCTGTCTTACCCTTATGTTTACAGCTCAATGCACAAGACCATAAATACCTGCAGTAACCAAAGACGTATGATTACAGAAAAACAATTCTACGTGAACATCATTGATCCTATCTGAAGAAAGACACCTGTAAAAAATCCAAATCTGACTACAGAAGAACTTACAGTTACAAGATATCATGGCATCTTTAATATAAATCTAAGGAATTCCACTGGTATCAGAAAAGAAATGAAAATTAAGTCCAAAGATTTAAGCAGTTCAGGTGATCTCCATACAGAGAAAGAAGGGGGCGGGGGGGGAGTGAATATGTACACATGCCTTCATGTGTAAAGAGATCCAAGAGAGTTCAAGTAAAAGCCAGCCAGAGTAAGCAGAGGGAGTGTCACCAGAGATTTCTGGTTTGAGTAGTCAAAGTGCAGTGGTGAGTTTGAACTCCTAAGTGAAACCTGTCAGACATGGCATTTGAATTAAGATAGATCTTGAAGGGAAAGGATCATTTACTTCTCAGATAATTTGGAAGATAATTCTTTCTTAGACACCCACCCAAAATACATAGCCGTATGAGGAAAAAGAATTTCCCCCGTTCTCCCACAAACAATAACTCTTTGCATAGGGAAATACACCCACAGACAGCACACAAAAACCCCCAACACATGCATTTCTACTCTGTTCTGTTCTACAGCTACACTGTTCAACTGAAGAGTATTTTCTATAAACCATGGGCCAAGATATGTTTAATAAAGAGAACTCGTTGAATTTAATGTGAATCTTTCTCAGTTAAGAACCAAAAATACTCACTTTATAGGCCATCTGGGAACACTTCCCAATTCCAAATTTAGGGTCCAGTAACAAGTCCTACAAATAGTCTTCATGTGTGAACACTTACTCTTCCTGCGTTGAATTTCACTGAACTGGAGCCAATATGACTTTGCACATGAAGGAAGCTAAGTGGGAGATCAGAAACCTGGCACGGCTAAATGCCATAGTCGGAGGCATCCAACCACTCTGCTTTGCACCCTTTCTCTCCATAGACTCTTCCTCCACTATTGTGGATGCTCATCAGCTCTAAAATACGGGGGGCGGTATGTGTGTGTGTGTTAAGAACTCCCTTTAAAAAACATCAAAGCTGAAAACCTTATGGTTTGAGGATCTGTTGAAAAATAAAATTTGGCTGCTAAAGTAAAGGCTATTAAAAAGATAAAAAGTAATCAATGTATCATTTGCTTCCCATCCCACTACTGTATCAACTGTCAAACACTCTCGGAAATAAAAATAAGAAATATTTCATTTTTCTCTTTGCTTAGGAATAAAGCATCTTTGCATCAACTTTAAAAACGTTGGCAAAAATTACTAGAAATAATGCAAAAGTAATTTAATTGCAGGGGAAGTTATACAGAACCCTTTTAGGGTGCACCAAACTTAAGTCTTGACAAACTGAGACTTAACCAGGTTTTTTCTTCTTCCTGATGAAGAAAATTGTTTTGAATTGCGTACATATGAAGTTGTTTCTCTCCTCAGTGCAAACCCCAAGTGTGTTTAATGGTTTTGCTAAATATGATTGAAAGAAAACCATGCCTGAGGGAAATGATCCTTTGCTGGATATGTATAAGGCTTGAAAGAGCTTGGTCAATGAGTGACCATAGCCTATGAATCTAAAACTAATCTCAAAGAGCCTGAGGGCACCCAAAGCTAACCTAGTCAAGTAGTCATTTTTTCATGTGCTCTGAGCTAAATACACTGTCTATAAAAGACTCCCTCTACACCTCAAAGCAAGTGTTTTGTTTTTCTCACATTAAAAAAAAAAAAGTTTTAAACAATGTATTGTAGGGGGTGCATAACAGCAAACTAAAAATAATTATGCAATAGAACAAGCAGTCTCTCAGTTGTCACTAAAATAAGACTCAGTTCTGAAAGTTGTTGAGAAAAAGTCCATCTAAGCAAAACTAATTTCCATGAGACTACTTCAGAGCTTAAATCTGTGGGATCAAATCCTTTGTTGCTAGTTATCCACAGATGGTTTAGAATCACCAAAAAATGAAGAAAAGCAGTTCTGGAAAGGTCAGCACAGCTATTTTTCTGATCCATAGTGAATCGAAGTTCCAGATAATCATTCAAATTTTTAACCAGTTTTCCTAATCTAATTGAATCTTTGCATCCCCATTACTAGTTGTCCCAGTCATGCAGAGAAGAAAAAGGATATTTGAAAGACATGTTTTCAGTGGGATACAACTTTATGAATTTACCTGGGAATCCCGCGGTAATTACTGTTGTGCTGCAGTTCACCATGCCTTCCGTGATCATCTCTGTCTAGCAAAACAGCCTCCTCAGCCTCCCAGAAAACCTCAGAGGATTTTTAACCTCATTCTTAGGACTCCATCGTATTCATTTCATAGAAGGATTTAGGGGTGGGGAATGCTAGTTACCTTCGCACAGCCTCGTATTGGAATTTCTATGCTATTCAGTTGTTAGGGTCCGGCCCTGGAATAACTGGGAAATTAACTCTATAGAAAAGAAATAGCTATACAAAAGGCATTAATAAATAGCATGCGTCGCTTCCGCTTCTCCTTCCCCCCACAACGGGGATCCAGTTCTCTCTCTAATATCAGAGAGAGCAGGAGACCATATTAACTGAAGCCACAAAAATGCTGTTCTGGTCAGGTGTTTGCAGATAAATACCAATGTCATTTCCAGTGTCATCTCAGATCTGCCCAGCTCAGAACATCTGGGGGAGTGATCTGTCAGCTTGCGGCCCTGATTCACTACATTGAATCCGTGGGTCCACCACCAGTCAGCTCCAGCAAAACCATACCCCTACTCCTGACCTTGGCCCTCTTGTCTCAAACAAGAGAGATGGGTAAGGGACTGCTGCCCTCTTGTCTCACCAGTGCAGACATTCTCTCTTTGAAGTTGCAGAATGCTACTTCAGAATATGAACCAATCTTTACAAAGCCAAAGAAAAGGTTTGGGGTTTTTTTTTTAAATCTATATTACCTAAAACCTTAGGAAATGTACAGAACTGATTTTTTGAGTAAACTATGATAATGAACAAGTCCAGTTACATTTCACAACAAAGCTGCATGAGACAGAAGAACTGCTCCGTAAACAAGGGCAAGGGACAGGGTGAGAAAATCACTGAAAAATATTAAGTCCCCTGAGCACCACGGGACGTGCAATTTTCATTGTGCTCTGAGACATACTTGTGTGGCCTTGTTGCTTCTATTGATCACCGTAGGTCTTTCCTAATAGAGTTACAAGACATTTTCAGTTGCAGACTTAGAAACCTTTGGGAAATGGGATCCAATCATCTGGCTGCTATGTTTCTGTAAGGCCAGCTCTGTCTTGTTGCTACTGCTCTGTTGGGCTTTAAACACAATACAGCACATCTACGGCTGAGAAGCAGGGAACAGAGATTGTGCCGGCACAGGTTATGAATTTCTGTGAAGTAAGAACCAAACCTTTCTGCTTATTTACAAAGTTCAGTTAATTTTCTTATTATTTTTCTTTGTTACGGAACTGCACTTCTGATTTCTAACAGGGTTGTGAGTGCAGGAAGGAAGTAGGAAGCATTAAGAAGTATTTTATGCACTTTTACCACACTAATAGGTACAGTAATGAATGAACAGAGAGCATTTTTTAATGTTATGCTGAGGCAGAGGTATTGGAAATACTCACAGAAACCTCAGGGAAAATAAATGTTACTTCAAGCAAGAATACCAAGGCACAGGGAATCTCAGTAAGAATCTGTGTTTAGGGTTCTTACTTGCATCAAAATAAACAAAAGACATTTGTGTTTTACTTATCAGAGCTGCAATAAAAAGCAATTAAAATAAAAGGGAAAACTGGTACATTTGAAAATTTCTACTGAAGACATTGCATAAACAAGTTACCTACCACAATCTATGACTTACAAACTGAGGATTGAAATAAAATACAAACCACTTTCCTCGTGTAATATTAGTAATGGCAATCTATGTCATTTAAGATGCTTACCTATTAAATAAAAAAAAGTCTAGGTAAAATTCAAGGCAAAGCCTGATCCAGCAAGCTGTGGAAAAATTTCAGCTTATGCTGACATGACACGAAGTTTATGGAGCACAACACCTCGCAGAATCGCTGCTCTCCCAAGCCTTTTAAAAGAAGGACTCCTGTAGGTTCAGGGGAGTCAGCTCAGGACTCCAGCAAGAGAGCAGTGTAGTTGGGTTGCAAATGTGGGAGAAGGTAAAGCGACTCTGTTACATGCACAATTATGTTTATGGACTTACTGAAATAATAATAAAAAAAAGATCAAAATGCTTCATGGCAGGATTTCTCTTCCTGACGAGAACATGTCACTGGCTGTGAGGACAAAATACAGGTTCATCATTGGAAAGTAGTAAAGTGGATTTGTTCCCTCCCAGGTTTCTGTTCTGTCCCCTCCTGCGATGTACACCTTTCATCACATCAGCATGACAGCGCTGAGGTTAGTGGCACCCTGAAACAGCTAAAACACTTCCACGTTTGATTTCATAGTTTCTACATTACAGCGTAGACATAAATATGGTATCATAGTCTGGAGGTCCTTCCCGGGAAACAACACAATGCATGCAAATTCATATGCCTATACGCTGAAAAGTATACTTGATTACATCACTGTAACTATATGATTACCCTGACTTCGGTGAAGTTCACCAAGATGCTAGGAAACAGAGTTTCTGTGGTATGCATTCCGCTCTGCAAGACGTTATCTAAAGAGACTGTACAAGCAAGAGAGTGGGACGAAAAAAAGCATCACTCCAAACTGAAAGAGAATGAAACGCAGCACAAAAGTATATACGAACATTTAACAGCCCAAAGAGGATGATATGGTCCATGAAGACCTGCCCTCATAACCTCAGGAAATACAAATCAATCTGTGTTTCATCATCTGAAACTTGAACTCCTAGCTAGTAGCTCTCTGCTCTTCCCCCTGCCTTCTTCAAAAACTCCTCCTTGAACTGATTTACACTATTTGCTTCTACTGCTGACTTCGGCAGTTTGTTCCAGACCGTATTTCAACTACCCTTTGTGTAAAACTGTTCTGTCTGAATATATCGGAGTCCCTAAATTCTGGTGCACATATTGGAGTGGTTACAGAAGTAATTTTAGTGTGGCTGGCAGCTGGCCTAACTCGTGCTCTGATCTCTCCTCCCTTCCCTCAACCGAACAGTTAATACTTTGCCATCAAAGTCAGGGCTGCTACAAAGAGAGCCTACTCCAGCCAAGTGCCCAGAGGGACACCGCTTGAACTTGTCACGTATTGACAGGACACTGTGGCCAGAGCAGCCTTCCCAACCCTTAGAAGAGGTCCAAAGTAGTGAAGAGCAAAGAGTAAGCAAATAAAGGGGAGCAGGACTCTACATCTTACTATGTGAAACAATTTTATCCTATTCACAGACCCTTTATCTGCTTTCCACAAACATTTTCATAGGCAACTGTTGGTTAAAAAAAAAAAAAGGGGGGGGGGGGGGGGAGTGTTAAGAAATAAACCTCTACCATAAGATTTTACATGGTCATCTTGAAAACTTGACAGAGGCATCTAGGGAGCAATCGGGAGCAATACAATGTCATTCCACATTCACGGTGACTAATGCATATTGGGAGCTATATTTATAGCAAATATTTGGCAAACTGTCCATAGTTCTAAAATATATTGATATAAATAAACTGTAAAATAAAATTGAATATAGAGATTAGTGAAAACCAAACTTTATTCATTTTTTTTCGTTTTGAATGAAAAAGGGGACTAAATTTGTTGAAATCTCAGCTGCTGCTGTAGGTTGGCAATTAAGTGGCTGGAAGGAAATGGGAGAGTGAATAGCACCCTCCAGATCTTGAATAAATTGTCAGTTGATCTTAAAAGATAAACACAGGATTTGTAATTTTGACTTCTGAGGATGTGCATTTTCTAAAAGATGATTATTTGCCAGTGTCTTTTTACATCCACTTTTGTGCATGAACTAAGGTTAGGAAAGAGGCAGACAATCTATCAAGTGTGCCATAACTTTTAAATGAAGGTGACATATTTTTCCCAGTGAGAACAACTTTCATCAGGAATATTTTTGGAAATTTAGAAAATCTCTTTGATGTCAGAAAAACTGTTTCTCACATTCTTTTGAAGCAGACAAAAGGTCAATGTTAATTGCAATATGTTGTAAATCATATAGATTACTTTCAAGAAAATATTTAAGGGAGATATCTTACATGTGACATTCCTTCTTCAGCCAACCAGACATGGATGATGTTTAATTTATAAAGAACTAAAAGGATGGAAGTCTCTTGCAAAATACAGAATTTAATGAAATTCTTCTGTTTTGTTACCAATTCACAGATATCATCTTTTCTTATTTATGGAGAGAAGTGTATTAATCATCACATGCCGAGTTGCAAATTCAGCAGAAACATAAATTATAAGCCCTAAAACTCAAATTCTTTCAAAAGATCTGTAAAGATAAAAGTTTTGAATAGCTTAGATAGAACAAATGGATAAGAAAAGATAATGCATCTTTCGAAACACAAACCTGCAAAGATGTTATGCTCAATTACTC
The DNA here is from genome assembly GCF_035582795.1 of Mycteria americana. Lineage (NCBI taxonomy): Eukaryota > Metazoa > Chordata > Aves > Ciconiiformes > Ciconiidae > Mycteria > Mycteria americana. Next base: position 37,290,637 of record NC_134372.1, read on the forward strand.
TGACAAAAGATTCGGAAACCAACAATATCCCCTGTGGAATACCACTGCTAAACTAGAATGCTAAATCAAAAGCTCAAAGTTAAGCAAGAATAATATAGCATAAGCCACATTAAATGCATGTCATCCTTAAAGCTAGAACCCACTTGGATATTTATTAAATAACTATTTCTACTTTCACAGAGGGAAAAAAAATAAAAAAGAGCTGAGACCAAGTGTGAACGTAATAAAAGTACCACTCTGGCTATCACATGGAGGAATGGTGGGACTGGGCAGGCTGCATCCCTGACTGCAATTCCTCTGGTGACCAGCCAGAGAGTTAAAAGGTTGTTTTACAGTCTAAACAAAGCTTCAGAGCGCAGTCTTTCAAGCTTATCTTTATAGACAACAAAAAAAAAATCTACTAGAACCTGAGGCAGGGAGGGAGCTGTGTTTGGAAGGTTTTTAGAAGATAGAGAAGTATAGCTATGGCTGTCATGCTGGTGGCCACCAGAAGGCTACAAGGACTTCTAGCAAGCTACTGGAAAAAGGTGCTGCAGGAACCTCAGTGATGCCATGTTGCAATGGTATTTTCCAGCCTGATGGAGGAAAAAAAGCTTGTTTTATTTTCAAGGAATGCTTTCAGCCAAGCAAGCACAAGGAGCAGGGTTCGCATGCAAGCAAAAGCTTCCATCTGCTGGAAGAAACAGGGATGCATCCAGCCACCTACTGCGGGATCAGGGCAGGGGAACTGTTGGGGAGACATGGTTTCCAGACAGCTGACATTATCAGCAGTGTTCATCATTGCATCACTGTAGATGTTTGGGAAGCCGCTGCATTTGGGACACATCTACTCCGACGCTGATGTTGAGTAACAAGGAATGGAATGTGGGCTGTTTCTGAGGGACGGGAACGACGTTGCCAAAAAAGCACTAAGAATACGAGTCCAATTTAGGCCAGTCAGTTCTTATTATCTTCACTGAGATGGCGAGTCCATAATTTTGGCTGTACAGAAAAAAGGGATCATCTTTCTGAATTACAGACCTAGCATACAGAGCTGCTGCACATGCAGCTAGGGGAGGCTGGGGTCTGGAAGGGCCTCAGTACACAGTAGGGGGATGTTAGAAATCCTGAGTTCCTGTACCAGGACATAACTGATAGGGTTACGTACAAGTAAAAGAACTAGAAAAATTCAGATTAATTGTGGTATCATTTTAATTTACCTGTTCTAGGTTTTTCCCCTGAATTTCCAAGATCTGTGCCCTAGGTAACAGGTGCCACGGGATCAGCTTTGCTACACTTCTTGTTCTCCAGACAGATACGCCAGTCAGCGGGGGATCATTATTCATTTGGAAAAGGATGAATTTGTTGATTGATGTTAAAAGCTGATAGGGAAGTTGAAAGGACAACAAACAAGGAGAAATACAGAGCACACAACTGTGGTTTTAAAGTTAATGGGTTTTTTCCATCAGGTAATGCTCTATATGAAATAATAATGGTGCTAACTAAAACATTAGTTAACATGATGACACTTTACATCTTTCTGTAAACCTCTTATTGACACTAGCAGAATCTCCTGTGAATAAGGGAGAATGTATGTAATGTGTTTATATAATCCACTCCTCTCCACAGAATTAATTTAATCCGTCTGGTTTGGAGCATGTACTGCTGGTTACCCATGCTCCCTATGTGCTTTTATTTCTTGAAGATGCAGCTTTGTCTGGTTTTTTGGCATCTTGGCTGCCTATTGAATGAGAGTAAAAGCAAAGACTTAATAATGGCACTCTACTGACAATAAGTGTTGCCATACTAGGGTTGTGTTCGCGTGGGATCTGAACAACAGGCACTCATCCGTCAATTTATGAACATCAAACTTCAAATTGACAGGTAGCTGTTAGAGAACTTTCACTTCTAAATTATTAAGTAAAAGAGAAAGAAAGAGAAAAAAAGCTAAGAAATTAGAGGCAGTAACTGAATTAGTCCAGTGAACAGTATTGATTAATAACTCCAATCCCAAAAATCAGAATTAAAATTAACTGCACTTACTGCATCAATCAGTCACATTGCAGAGTGTGACAGTACGGCATGAAAGATGAAGAAATGCTATGAAAGATAAAGGCAAAATATAATTACAATATAAAAATATTTGCAAGTTATATTTTATACAAGAGTAACACAACTTTGCAAGTTCGAAAACTTTGCATCACCCAGAGGGAGTGAGTAATTACTTACCTTAAAACTTCTTTTAAAAGTTCTAATGCAAGGGATATAGCTATCAATCAAAAGCAAATTAAAAGGGTTTATGGCAAATGACTCAAAGCAATACAATTTTATTTTTCTGAAGAGATTTATTTACATAGTGAGATTAAAAATGTCTCAGATTTATGCACCCACTCTAGGAACATGAATTTCCTGGGTTTTAAACCTTTAATGCAATAATCTTTACCCAGGTTTGAGATAAGCCTATGTCAGCATTTATAAAGTAGGGTCTTTCTAGATGTTTGGTCCAGTATAATAAACCACTTCCTCCTTCTGTGTTAAGTGATAACTTTTATTCCTTTAAAGCCCCTTTCCTTTAATCCAGCATTTTCGTTCTGTTTTCTTCCTCTTCCATAGTTCTACCTCCAGATCTAGAGCAATTCCAGGAAACTTTCCCAAAAGATTCCTCTAAGGAAAACAAGAATATTTCTCTGGAAGTAGACTGAGGACTGAAAGGCTCGTCTGGAGGAAAATTATTGCTAGCACTGCCTGGGATTGGACTGGAGACTTCAAAGACCCACAGCTTTACTTTCTCTGCTAATGCGAAATAGGGCGCATTCGTCCAAGGAAGAGCGCTATGCCAAAGGACAAATTCGCGATACTCATACACACATGGAGTAACACGTGCACACAAAAGCACGTTTTCTTTGCTGGCTTCTGTCATTAGAACTGTCTTCCTGGATTTAATAATTGGACACACCAAAATCAGAATCCTAAATAGCTATCTCATTTACTGCCCACCTTTCAATTAACTTCATTTTTTTCCAGACTTTGACCCACAAGCATTGTCAGTTTTCCCTTAAGAGTAGCCCTAGAAGCTTAATTTCTTTCCAGCCTTCAAAGTTTCACATTTGTTGTTCCTTCTTCACCTTTTCATAAAGTGCATTACCAATAAGTTACAAAGAAGCCAGAGATGGCTAGATTGGAGTAATACAGAAAGCACTCATGTAATATTTGCACACGTTTTTAAAATTCTACAGTGGCCCAAGACTGGTGAGCTGTTGAGCTGTGCTCAGTGCTCTTCTACAAATAAAATAGACATCCAAAACACAGAAAGAATGCCTTATTCTTCACAGTGCATCTTATGCACTGTGGCGGTTTCCCTCTAAAAACATGAGAGGAGGAATTATTAGCAGGGCACTGAAGGGCCATGCTCAGTTAGTTAACAAACAAGGCACATTTACTTCGTTAGGTCATGCCATACATGGATACCTGCTTCCCACATCTCCATAATCACAATGACAAGGAGCAGGACGACTTCTGCTTGCTATGAAGCTTTCTGGATCACTGGAGATGATTTTCAGAGTCTTGCTGCACAGATTCTGCCAATTTGTGTTCAGGCTCTTTTAAAGACTGGAACGAGTAGCACCTGCCATAGGAGGCAAGTCCAAATGCCCAGGCTGCACAGTACTTATGACAAAGGTACAAGTAATCAGTAACTAAACTCCTTATAATTTACTGTTGTGCAAAACAAGTGAATTGAGTAACCAACACTGCTGACATGATGGCCAAAGGAGAGCTGGACTTGTTAAAAGCTTATCAGAGGTTTACTCTTTGATCGTTTGTTTAATCTTCTTGCTCATCCTATTTTGTCTCCTCTCAAACAAACCAAGTTCTTGTGTTGTACCGAAAAAAGCAAACGTGTAACAAAGGTGCCCAACTACAGCCTCAGGCACCATGCAGCTCTCCAGGTAGGATATGGCATTTGGCCCATGTCCCATTCCCATTGACCCTTTTTATCCAGGACAACAGGAGTATTTGGGACAACCGGTAGCAGCACTCTGCTCTCAGATGCTGTTTTTCTTTGCCACCTCCTGCGTCACAGCCCTGTGCTTGTGCAGAACTAATGGGCTGTGAACAAATATTACGCATGCCACGTGCCGTGCAAATCTACTACTCTTGTGTGGGTATAGCACAGCTGTACTTCACCAGCTCAATGCTTTGTCTCTGAGGATGTACAACACAAGATTGGTGTTTCCAGAATATACTGGATTTTGAAAGTGCCAATCAGCTGTCCTGAGCACACTCTACATTAACAGCTATTGCTGGGGGTACCGTGTACGAAACAACGGATCTAATGAATGCACAATAAGCTTTTCTGCAACAGGTGAGGGGCGACAGGGTGTGGCAATACCTTGAGATCAAAAGAAGGTAAATGGCCCAGTTAGCAATAAAGGTTGACCGTTACAGTACAAATAATTCAATTCGCAATACTGCAAATCTACTACTGCAGAATATAATATCATCATGACCGCGTCTATCCTAACCCACTGATGACCTCAGGGAATTTTCAAGAATATTACTTCTATATTCTGTCCTTTCATCCCTAATGTAAACAGGCAGACTTAGCTATGTCTGCAACAAGAGAAGCCATTATGTCTCAAGAAAAAAAAATGACCACTCCCATTATCTGAATGCCAAATTTCATATATTCAGTTCACCAACATCCCACACTAGCCTTTCAGCTAAGCTACTAAATGAGATGGGCTAGATCTCTCAAATTACTAGGAGAGAAGCAACATTTTTGTCAACTACAGCATGAAACCATAGCAAGAAAAACATAGCTGACATGCTAAAATATGAAAAACTGCCATTATATTTAGAGTGTTTCTAAGAAAGAATATTACATTTATTATTGTGAATAAATTCACAGATTTACCATGCATCAGACATTAGGCTTTATTTTTCTGTATAAAATAAATATAGCTGGAGTATAAGATTATGACTTCACTATTATTTTGTAAAACCATTTAATTTAAACGGAGATGCCTATTCACCTGATACCATAAAACTGAAAACAGAACCATCAAATTATCGTACAACACAAGCACATTGTACATGAAGACAACATAGGTAGACTTTCTTGTGAAACTGCTGGGTTTTATCACTGTTTAATGATTTGTTGCACTATTTATAGGATAAACAATAAATCTAACATGATTCATCATATTAGCCAATAAATCATGAGACAAATCATTAGGCAGAGTGATAAAATCAAGTGTTTTAGAAATAAGTTAATCTATTATGCCAATGCCTAATCTAAACAGTTGCTTAAAAACCCTATTTACTAATCATTTTTACATAAAGAAAGACTGATGATTATGTAGATTAAACGTGTACTTATTCCTATAAGCAGTAGATAAATGTTCTGTGCCGGTCTGTTTAGAAAGAAAAAAAAAAAAGATTAAAAAAAATCCGCTGTGAAAAAAAGTAACGTCATTTAGATTGTATTTGTATATTTACGAAGGGCTGTCTGTACCACTTTTGAGTCTGCCTTAGATTTTGGTGAAGAAATAGTTAATTAAAAGCATGTTGCAAGGTTGCTGGACAGATATTATCTTTAGCTATGAATTCCATAATATCCTAATTAACAATTTCATTAAGATGTGATGTCTGGTTCTAATGCTTCTTCATTCTCCAGTCTGAATATAACCCTGTAGTCTTTCTCATTTGTGACAACTGTGTTTATAGCTTCTCTACCCATAGAGCTTCATGGCACTTTGAATTATGCTCAAGAGTATATGGGCATCACGTCACATTTGTGTGCCTGATATCATACATGACTAGCTGCGCTCCAGCCAGGGTCCTTAATGTACATTCTACAGATGGACTACCCTCTGAATGCTTAGCCAGATATTAAGTTAAATCTTTTTGGAGTCAAGCTTGTTTCACATCAGTTATACAAACATATTGGTTCCTTTAAAAGGACAAATGCACTGAGAGTAAGACAGGGAATCTAGGTTGGAAATCCAGGAAAATCATTTTAAATCTTAGTTTAGCCTTTAAATTTGAAAATCTCTTCTTTGGGAATTATTGTTATCTGTGGAGGGTTTGTTTTCATTTACTTTATCCCAAAGAGAAGTAGCTGAGCAATATTTATCAAGAAGTAGGTAAGCAGCATAGTTGGCTTAACCATGAAAGAAACGTAAACAGCAAGGCAGTCTCCTTCCCTCTCACTTTGTTTTGGATTAAAATGCAACAAACCTGACAAGATAGTGACAAACCAACATGATATTTTCTCATTCAGGATTTTTCCTCAAAAAGGAAAAAAAACTGTTAACATTTGTATGCCACTGCCTGTCTATCTATCTATCTATTTATCACATTGCGACTATGTCATACGTACTGTACCTTCTTGATAAGGCTAATCTTGAGAGCAAGGTATTTTCCTCTAACTGAAAGAATATGTTTGAGTAACAAAAGCATCTGTAATTAGGGCTGTGACCAACTGTTTACTTGTCACACAGAGTCGAGTGAACAAACCCCTCCAGCTCACAAAGTACATTGGGGAAGGGAAAAGGAGGGGCAAGCCTGGTGCTGGGAGGGGGGCTATGTCAGAGAGGCTGAAAGGAGCAGAGGGGATATTGTTGGGTTTGTTGTTTTCTTGCTTTTTATCTCAATCCATACAGCATGTTTTGTAAAAGATGTCTGAGAGACAGCTACAGAAGCGACAGCAATTTGATGCTTTATGCAGTATAGGTGGGGATCATTTGTTTGTATCTTTGTTTGGTTTATAATGTGCAGACATCCCATACATATAAAATGTAATAACCAGGAGCACACCAGAATCATATGCCTGCAGTCCCTTGTTATTCTTTTAGAACCTGCTTATCTTTCGCTTCACTTTTTCCTGATGACACTTAAGGTCAGATTTTTAAAGGCACTTAGATGCCTCATTTTATTGAAATCAATGGGAGCTAGGTGCTTAAACATCTTTGAAGAACTAGCCCTTTAATGTTTATTAACAATGCCTCAGATGAGGGTACATCCCAGAAAACATAATAATTGCCTTCCTTTATTAACTGTGGTGTGTCGAGATAAGATAGAATCAAGTCCTCAGACTCATCTCCTCTCAATGATTTCCTAAATGAGATCAGTTCCCACTTACATCCTGAATGACCAAGGGTGACTAAATCAGAGCAATGAAGTACATTTACGTCCTTGAAACTCAAATCATCTTGCAGACTCTTCTCCCAGTGTTGCTGATTCGCATATTATCAAGTCTCAAAATGTTTGGTGTTTTTCTTCAACACTCAGCTATAATCATTTTAACCACAAGAGAATATCTCCTTTTTCTCTTTAAGTAAAAATGAAGGTTTTTTTCCTGTGGGAGCTTAGACTCTCACATACTAACTATGGAAGTACAGGTAAAACAGGATTATTTCCTTGTATTTTTGCCCTCATGCTTTTAGTCTTGTGGATTCACCTATACCTTGTTCACCAATGCACAGCACAAAGCAGAGGGGCCTCCAAGACAGCCACGAGGTGCAGAATACATCTAGCATCTTTGGACAGAAAAATTAAAAAGTCAGGAAAAAAACCCAATTTTAATAGAGGCCTTTGGATGACTGGTCGGGAGAAGTAAGGAAGAGAAAGGGAGGGATTGTTTTCCTGACAGACCTTCAGCATCACTGGAGAATCTTTTCACCCATTAGAATGAGCTTTGGATCAAGCCCTAAGCGGAACCTCCTAAGGCTCAAGCTAGTATAACCCAGCATTTCCCCGTGTTCCTGGAGAGGCAGATTTCCATCAGTACTCACTTCTACCTTTTGCTTAACTAGGGACACTCTTGGTTACTGTATTATCGGTGGTAACCTTTCTCCATTTTTGTCTCCTACAAGATTAGCAGTCACATGTTCTCCTCTAGAAAATCTCTACTGAGTTTTATGTACCTTGTATAGCAATCAAGAGGTGTCCATGCTTTCAAGAGAAAGATATACTGGTGCCTTTAAAGTAATTTATTGCTTTAAAGTATTTGTTGCTGCAGTGATTCTCTCTTTCATTGCTGTCTATTTTACTCTTTTTCCTCTGAACATTTTTCTCTCCAGCTTCCCTCCGTTTTCCATATTTCTCTTTCTTCCATTCATTTCCCTCCAGCTCTCCCCACATGTGTGTCTCTTCCGTTCTCTTTCAGTTCTGCTTTTCATTTTCTCTACTGCAAACTAGTTGATCAACATTAGACACAGCAAGTAGCAATCACCACAGCTAAGATAGATACCAAAATTTTAAGTCACTATGTCAAATCCATGTTCAAATCCATTTGAAAATGTGATTGATGAGAAACTGTGAGGGTTTCTATCCTCTCCTCAGGCATCTTAGTCTACTTTCTGCTATCCCAATGCGCTCTCTTCTTCTCACAGGGAGGATGCCAGAGGGAACAGAAATAAACTGCCAGTAGCAAGTCACCCAACTACTCCAGTCTGACCAGATAGTTTCATAGATCAGCAATGAGGGCTTGACCCAGCGTGTGTCTGCTCATTCCCTCCTCTCCTTCCTCCCAACCCAGCTGGTGTCCTGTAAAGGAACTCTCATATATGACAATAGCTCTGTTCCTCTGCCTTGATTGTTTTTATCCACCCATAGTGATGGACCAACAGACCACCACTCTGGGCAGCAAGCATACTAGTACACCAGGAGATGTATTTAGAGCATCACCAGCTGTCAGAACAGTGAAGGGTTTGAGTTCAGACTTAACTTACTGCAAGAGACCCTCTCAACTTTTCACACCACTTGCCTGTAACCTCCAACACGACATAGTTTTGGGGGTTTTTACGTTTGTTTTTAGCCTAATTTTCTTTCCTCTTTGTAAATCTTCAGCTGATTTCCTGGAATTCTCACTCTGCACCTGAGATACATGAAACATGGGGATTATTTTTTAGTCAGTCCAGAACTGCTAGGGAGAAGATTGGATTCATGTTCCATTTCTGCAGAAGCAGGTGACTCCTGGTCACACACCTCTCCCGAGTAACTGTTTCTAAAGGCTACTAAATCAATTTTAACACTCTTCTGTTTAATAACAGCATAAAGCACAGCCCCTGCGTGGATTTAATTAGAGCCATGCAATCTACATAAAGCACACAAAACAGTACTCCATTGAAAGAAACCCACTCTTTATCTCAATAAATTCAAGACTGACTGGACAAGCACTTCTTAAAAATTACATTTTTGAGGTACTACGATCAGCGAAACTACCCCAACAGTCATTCACAGATAAATTATAATGTTCCAAGTACCTGCCCTATCCAAAATTTCTGTTGAAGTCAACAGACACTCTGTGTCCGTTTATATGCAGCACCAGGGCTATTTCATACTTTAGCACCGATATGTTTTTTTCCTGCCACTATTCAACCCAGCTGTTTTCAAAGTGATAATCAGGTCATGTGGGAACTGCATGGCTAAAATACTGAGTAGCACTGAAACTGTATTCCTATAAGTTTTTGTATATCTAGATTTTAGGGTCAGGGATTAAGGGGTTCTTATCTAAAATATCCAAAATTATTTCTAAAGTAGTACTGCAAAAATATTTTACAGTCAATTACAGTCAATTACATATTTTAAACAGAAACACGTCGCCATATTTTCTGTGGGCTTGAAAGCTTATGTTAAGTTTCCAAATAAGTCAATTCTATAAAGATAACATCTTTTTTAAAAAAAAGTGTTGCAAGCTAATACTGTACATAACAAATAAGCCTTAATTAAAATTTAAATTGAAATCTGTATTGGCTAATCACTCCTGAATGGGAAATATTTTAAGGCAAGGTTTTCAAAAGCTCTCCGGTCAAACGTTTAGGTACTTAGTACCTATAATTAGGGTAAAAATGTCAAAATCTTCTGTTCACCAAAGTATAAGCAGAATTTACTCAAGTGCTTGATGTCCATCTGTTCCTGTGACATTTACAGCTGAATCTCTGCACAAGCTTAGCACCCAAAATGCTGAAGTCCTCTGGGAATCTGGATGTGTTTTGACAAACAGTAGCTGAGCACAGGTAGACTCTCTGCTGTTTTAAAATCTAGTTCCAGCTGCAGATGATGGACTATGTTAAAAATCTGTCCTGTAACCATTAGCATTACAATGCCATGTTCCTTTTCCTTTACACAGTTGTTCTGAGGGATGTTGTAATGCACATAATACTTGCATTCATATAAAAATTGTATTTTTTTAATTCGCACACAACTAATTTTCTGATTACCTTGTTACGTATCCGACGACTATTCTACATGCGGAGACACTCAGATCATGTAGGCCACACGCGAAAGCCAGCTTCAGATGAAGACTGAATGAAAATCATCCCGAGAGATCAGTACACAGTCAGATTTGCTGACCCATTAGCCCTTTCATTACTGATGGAGGTAAATAGCTGTAAGAATATTAACAAAGAGACCTGAGGCAGTCATAAAGCCCTACCTAAGGTGATTTGAGATATCACCCTATACTTTTAACCCATTATAAAGAATCAATAAAAGCCAAAGTCAGCAAAGTGAATACATGTCATATTTAAATCTAATTAAAGGTTATTTTTGTACACATCTCTAGTACTTTTCAGTAGGGATAATTTCATCTTCCAGTCATGATCTCTCTGCACATATTCAACACTATGTACTACTGAAAGAATGCAGCTGATGTCCTAAATAGTCCCTAAGAGATAAGGACTCTTTTTGTTGTGTTTCTATTGTGTTTTGATTCATCTTTTATAATAAAGTAACTTTTAAAGTTCCCCCAACACAACATTATTTCTATGTTTTCCTAAGAAGAAAAAACATGTATGGTCTTGTGCTGGTTTTGGCTGGGGTAGAGTTAATTTTCTTCACAGTTGCTAGCATGGGGCCATGGTTTGGATTTGTGCTGGAAACAGCGTTGATAACACAGGGGCGTTTTCGTTCCTGCTGAGCAGTGCTTGCACACAGTCAAGGCCTTTTCTGCTCCTCACCCCACCCCACCAGTGAGTGGGCTGGGGGTGCACAAGAAGCTGGGAGGGGACACGGCCGGGACAGCTGACCCCAACTGCCCAAAGGGATGTTCCAGACCATATGGCGTCATGCTCAGCATAGAAAGCTGGGGAAGAAGAAGGAAGGGGGAGACATTCAGAGTTACGGCATTTGTCTTCCCAAGTACCCGTTACACGTGCTGGAGCCCTGCTTTCCTGGAGATGGCTGAACACCTGCC
>NC_134372.1:37309315-37419315 GCF_035582795.1 Mycteria americana
GGGATGCTGTGTGCCCAGCTGGATTAATTAATACCCACTACTCATTGACCTTTCACTGAGAATGTGGACAATCATTCCCCCAAAGACAGATGATTCTCTCACTTGCCTTACATTGATGATGCATACAAAGCCTTTTGATGTAAAACCTAAGAAGCGTACAATCGCAGCTCATGTGATGTTTTCTTCTACATTAAAGCAAATTTCATAGTGTATTCCAAAAACTGTGTCACTAAGATCTCGGTGCAAAAGTCAGAACACCAGCTCATCAGTCACATCTAGTCACTCAATAACATACCAGATTCTCCACAGACGTACACGCATGCAGCTCTGCTGGCTTCATCAAAATTCACTGAGATACGCTGACTCTTCTTTAGTGCAAATTATGGCCAATGTTTTACAAAACATGCAACTGTTCACATATACTTTGTATTCCTGTTATGTTCAAGAATTGTTGCACAGTTTACTGTATTTGTTGTGTTAGACAAGAAATAACCTGTGTTGAACTCTTTACCACATGGAGTCTTTACAGTGCTGTTCTTCAGTAAACTCTAGTCAGTATCTCGCAGCACACACTCAACGATGAAAAAGGAACCCATCCAAGTCAAACTGCAGGAGACACATAAGTTGGACTTAGACCGGGACACTAGGGCTAATTTCCACTATCCTATACTAAGCACACGAGAACTTTAATGACCACAAATGGTCAAAATCCCAGTGTCATGTCTTATCTGACTGAACGCTGACAGTTCCAGCAAAGCCATCCATTAACACCATGCTTGTGAACTCAGTATTGACTCTGAAGGCAGAGTACTGCCCACCAGAAAAAGGAAGGAAAAGCTGTGTTTTCTTTTGTTGACTTTCCTAAACAGTGATTTATTTCCTATGACCCTGAACCTGAAATAACATGCTAAACAGATATGCTATGAACAAAGGCATTGAACCAGCAAAGAACTTGAGCACATGCTTAATTTGAAGTATCCTAATAGCTACATGGAACTCAAAAAAAAAAAAAAAAAAGAGTGGAAGAAAGTATATAAATGCTACTTACCTTATTTATACTTCCCCAGCTTCCACTCATTTATGGCTCAGGGGTTTTCTGATCCAGAGTTGGCATGTTTTTATTTAATAGCTTTGGATGCATTCTCCTTCCATGAACTTGTTTGGTTCGCTTTTGAATCTATGTCAACTTTCAGCATCCTTAACGGCCTCTGAAATGGAGTTCCACAACTTAATATCTCAGTGCGAAAAAAAAATTGTTTCATTTGTTTTGAACTGCCCCATTAGTTTCACTTGATGCTCAGTTCTTACATGTGAAGAGGGTACAGTCATTTTCCACTTACCTTTTTCATGTCATTCCCAGTCCTGTAGATCTCTATCAAATTCTCCGTCAGTTGATTCTTCTCCAGGCTGAAGATCGTAATATTTCTTTCATCACATGGAAGCTGCTCCATAAGTCTGATCTCCTTCATTACTCTTCACGTATCCACTCTGAAACGGGAGCATGAGAATTACTCATAGCACCGAAGAAGCAGAGTGTACTAGGGCTCTAGACAGACACAGAGTCGTGTTTTCCAATTTGTCTTCTACTTCTTTCCTAATAATTCCTAACTCAGCTTGGGGTTTTTTTCTGACCACTGTTGGGCACTAGCTGACAAATTCAACTGAAGTCAATGGAGCTGGGAATTGCTCAACTTCAGTTATTTAACAAAGTACATTGTCAGATCCCCGTAACAACAACCAACACTGATTAAGTCAACACATGAGAGAAAGCTATGCTATCTGGGATACTTCTGGTCCCGTTACAAGACACTGCCTGATATTTGTGATTTTCAACTGTCCAGCTTGGCTTTTGAGATATTATTGCCCTTGCCACATGCAGCATGACATCAAATTCTTCTATTTGTCCATAGATGAGTTGCCAACTAGTTATTTCTGCATTTTCTGTAGCCAATAAACAGTAGCTCAAAAGTATTTGGCTCTCCCAAAAAAGCTTGGCAAGAGTCAAGTTTGCTCTTACCTAGAGAAACTGGGGCTAAAACTACTTACCATGGACAAAGACAAAACCTTTGGGGACCTTGATGTAATTAAAATAAGTCCATCCCCTCTCCGGACAAATACACAAAATCTCACACAATGGCTGATTTACCTTAAGAACTCAAAAGATTACAGGAATTCTGAAACTGACTGGAAACTGTCACCGAGGGGTTTAATCTCCATTTCACTTTTCTGGGTTCTAGTTTCTCCCACCAGCAGGCAAAAACACCAGAAGCAATGGAAATTTCACAAAAAGCCCTGACACTTACCCCACAGCTTCTTATGTCTCTATCGGTAATGCCCTTCTACCAGCTGAACTGAAGCATTGTCTTTGTCTAACCTGCTCTTACAGGTAAGATCTCAAATATTCTTCAAACCACCTGGGAGAGAAATAAGGTTATATATGTGTTACAGAGAACATAATCTGAATACCACAGAGCTTGTTCTATGCCCATCAATGTCAAAATCATCTGTAAAATCTTTATAACTGGAAGGGGTTTTCGAGAAGGAAAGAATGAGGATCACATTTGGTTCCTCACAATCAAGACCGTATTTTAAGCACTGAAGAAAAAAATATCTGTAAGCTAAATAAATAGATTCAGAATTCAACAACACAAAAAAAAATTGGCAACAAGGCTTTCCATAATCCAAATAATGAAATCATTAAAAAGCTCTAATAATTAATACAAAATAATTTATTCAATGAATTACAATCTTGCTTTTTTTCAGATTCATTTGTAGACCACAAGCACTTGCTTGTCAACAGCACCATGTAAAGACCAATTAAGACTGGGCAGAGAAAGAAGGCGGCAGGTCTTTTAAAGACTCATGAAGATAACGCTCACATGCTGTATCTTAACCCCATTTGGAAGCTATTCACAAGAATAAAGGTAAGGGATAGATATTCCATATATATATGTTTATAGAATATTCAGATATAGCCATAAAATACAAAACAAAAAGGCTGATAATCTTCAGGACAGATGGCTGGCTCCTACATTTTTGCCAGGATACGGCTTCTTCTCTTCAGTTATGACTAGATTTGTCAAGTTCTGATTATGTATTGATATGAAATTGTTACATCCAATCACATAACCAAAACTATGCTACTAATAAGCAAAAATTAGATTAAAATAACTACAAACTATTCGTGCTAGAAAACTTTATGCATCTTTACATGAATTTTCTGAAACGTAAAAGCAAGTCAGAGGAGTAGGGTGGGAATGTGTACTTCTATATACACATAATATATGCACTACACGCTCTGCCTCGTTTTGAAAAGAGCCAAATTATGATAGAAATAAAAATAGATTGTAAATAAAAAATAATATAATAATATTATTCCAAAGACAAAATGCAAGCATACACACCATGCAGTTTCAGTAATAAATTGGAAATTACATGACATATGAAAAATAGTATAATTCCTTGGGCTGCCACTAATTCCACTGACAGCCTCTCCATCTAGTGATTATGTAGAAGTCTAGATATCTAAGTGCTATTTTCTTTTCTTCATGCTATATAAAAGCAGCAACTACATAAGTCCTCAAAATGGACCTAATCCTTCTCTCACAGTTAAATTATTTTGTATCTTAGCAGAAACATATTTAGGCAATAATAAGGCAGTTTTGAAAAATCTGTGAAGAAGCATATAATTGGAACACAAATAAATTAGTTTGGTGTAGGGGATACCACAGGAGAACTGGAAGGTGGAAGTTTTCCTGAAGCTATGTCACAAAAATGACTACAAGGCATGAGTGTATAGTTAGCATTTATTCTTTCCATGTGAATTTTGTCCTGCATTGTATCAGGAAAGCAAATGATAGGATTTTTTAATTCTGTGTTTTACTGCCCTTCTGAATGCATTCTTCATATTCGATTGCACCATCTGGTTGGCAATTTGCCTATATGTCCTTCCTGCTTTCTCGGAAACAAAGTGTGGATGTGCTTAGGAAAGAAATGGGAGACATTGCCCCTCAAAGAGTTGCCTGCCTGCACCATTTTAATTCTGCTCCCATTCTTGCCCCTTTTCTTCTGTTCCATCATCATGTTCCTTACTTCTGAGCATCTCCGTGGCCATGTACTGAGTTACTTTCAGTAGTGGTGATATCAAATGTTTAAATTTCAAATAGGTTTTTAAAGAAATGTTTCAATGTATTCCCACCACACATGAAGGACTTTTTGGGTTGGTTTATGTTTGTTTTATTTAAGGTGCATTGCACCATTGTATTTTAATACATGTTGGTTTATCCAGACACCTGCTTCTTCCCCTCTCTTTCTCTCCCTTTTTTAACTACAACTACTTGTATTTTGTAATAAGTCCATGTTTTAGGAACTTATTTTCCACACACTTTTCATTTTTCTGTTATGTATAAAGTCTTGTCTCAGAAACACTACCGTTCAATATGTGGACAACATAGTGATAATGTTTTTTGTTTTTTTTTTTTTTCACATCTATTTGTATCATAAAAAGGTATCAGCAAAATAGTGGCCCTGCTTCCACTGCAGCATTCCCTTTAATCACGAGACAGCCATGAGGCGTCACGGGAGATGGGGCACCACAGCACAGTTCCTAGCAGTGCCCTTCAGTGCTGGAGGGCTTTGTACAACTTCAGACCTCATGCTAGGACTACATGTACATGAAGCGAATCTAGCTCACAGTTCACAGCCCTCTCTCCAACAGAACTGTGGAGAGCCCAGGTAATATTTTCCCTTGTCTGAGGCTTGCAATATTAGAGGCAATAACATTTTCCAAATATATCAAAGATGAATGGGAGATATCCAGGACTCCCACCTATTTAGAGTAAACATAATTGGGAGCATGAAAGGTACAGTGTGTATGTATTTGTTGCTATCTCTGTGGGTCATATATGGGCCGTATATGGGCAAGTAAACCTTTTCTTCCAGCAGAGGTCAAGAGCACTGAAGGACTTCGCTCTCAGAAACCACAGATATTAAAGAACACTGCTGATGAATGTATTTGTGAAGATCCAGATGCACAGATTTTGCTGAAATACCTGTATTTTCTTACCCAATACCTGCACATCTAGAAAGACTTCTCCAGACTTGCAAGAAGCTGTTTGAAGGCTTAAGGTTAAATCCATAAGAAGTCTTAGATAGGAAACAAGCACTAATTCAAAATTCAGATCCTTGAGAATCTCAGTTCAGTTAGCACCTAATCCCATAGTTTATGGTCTATGACTGCCAACATCATAGCCATCAATGGTTCTTTCATAGAGAGCTCCTTATGTACCTAAAGGTTTACTTTTGGGCATGCCTAGAAGCACTCACTCTTCACTGCTGATAAACTCAATGCTCAGCTCAGACCTTAATCCCCACTGGATTCACAAGTATTCCTCTGCCTACCACATTGCCTGCAATAGATGTTCATCATCTGTCTAATTAGGCTCCTTACAAAATACAGAGTTGGAAGACGGGATGGTAGTGTACCATTGTGTTTTGAGCTCCTACAAAAGATATCTGAGATATCCCTACCTTATTGACGAACTAGTACCAACTGTTCATTTTGTATGTGTGGATCAACACACCATCCTTCTCCCTGGGGCCTCCATTTCTTTCCACCTTCTCTTCAAGTATTGCAGTAAAAATTACAACCCACGAGTCATAAATAGAACCTATTCATTCCCTTTAGATAACTTGAAGACCGTGGTGCTCTGTGAGAAGTGCAATTTATGAAGCTGGCTTCAGTATGCGTAGGGAAATCCCTGAGACATACACCTCAGCAAAGCTAGCTTTTTTCCCTTTCCTCACAAATGTCTCCTTTGACCTCAACTTTACACATAATGCTTTCACGTCTCTGCACATCTCCGAATCTCCCTGCTCTCCTGTAGAACCAAACTCTGCCATTATTTTCTAACTGCTGGCTGGCTCAGAGGCAGTCTCTTCTCATTTCTGAGCTATTTATGAGTTAATTGGGTGCCACAATGTTTGCTGAGTATTTTTCTAAATGGCTCTTTGTTACCCTGACATAAATAATCACGATGATTGGCGATTTTTTATGGGAAATGCCCCTGGTTTTCCATTAAGAGGCTTTTGGTTATGCCAAAGCAGTGTAACTGGCAACAACCGGTATGTTGAACACTGTTCCGTACAGTTATGCCTATGAAAGCTCTTGCAGTACTGAAGGAACGCCGGTATTTTCAACAGGATGCAACATATATATTTATATATGCAGAGATTATAAAATAAATGTAGAGAACCCTTAAAAACATTCTGAGTACAAAACAACAGTTTTCGGCATTAAAAACACAAGTATTTACCATAGTTAAGATATCCATAGTGTCTTAAATAGAACCATTATTCTACATTCCAACTATTGAGACATACTGCAGTATCCAATACGCCAGAGCACTGTAACTATTAGTAAATGATGGCTTTTTAATGGGAAGCCCTGTACATGTTAAAAATATGATACTCTCCCTAATCCTATGTAACTAAAGATATCTTATGCAGATCATGAAGATTTAGAAACCTCTGAAAAACAGATGTGCCAAGCAACCCACTAAAAGCAAGCATATATTGAATTTATTTATTAATTTATACAGTGCCCATCTCAAAGCAGAGTCTGGAATCCTGTACAGAATAAACAAAAATTAAACCAAACTGGGCGCAGAGCCAAGAGAAATCAGCTGTACCAATAAAAGTAGGGGAGGGTGAAAAAAAAAACTATTCCAAAAAGATATATACATGTCTCCAGATACTGTGCTATCTTAGTGGACACATCACAATATCAATACTGGAAGTAACAGAATTACAATTTATGGCAAGGATAGAAGTATTCAAGGGGGAAAAAAGAGAGTAATTATGACAGTTAATTTACAGCTATTGAAAACCACAGTACAGAGGCAATTACAGTGGAGGAAACACAAACTGTGTGAATTTTGAATGAAGATTGAGTATATATACTGTCACACAACATCTATAAGATTTCAGCTCTAACTATTGATCATATTGCATTTTATTCTTTGTTTGTAACATGTAAACAATAAGAAAACATTGCAAATACTGTGTGAGGGCTTTCTGGTGGGTATTCCCTCAAATATATGAACTCTTATTCTATCACTGTCCTCCTTCCCATAATTTATTTATCACACATCAGGGTTTTTAGTCCTTTTTAAAATTTTGATGACTTAGATGAATAATGATGAGGTAGCTGCCTAAATACAGAGCTACTATGAAGAAATGCCTCTGAGATCTAGAGAGAGAGGACAACGAAGCAGCACATTTTATTTTCAAAAGGCACAAAGACCAGGACACACCATTAAAATGGCTTTTGGCTGTGTATCCTCTCCTGACTTTGACTCTTTTTTCATTATTATGTTATTTTACCCATATCACTGGGGGTGAGCTTTACGATCATTTTTTTTGTGACGTTCTCTCTCCCAGGACAGCCCAGTATCAGCCCTGTTTGTGACACATGGAATTTTACATGTTTATTCACTGAGGACATTGTCAGTGCCTCTCCTGCACTCCAACTCACCTCCTGTTTTTCAGAGTCTCTGCCTAAACAATCCTCTCCTTATTAAACTAATGAAAACTTTAGCAACAGGTTCAGATTCCCTTACCGTGGAACAAAATTTCAAAGTCAGATTTAACACCCAGATCCCAATCACAGAAAATCATAAGACTTTTTCTTCATCGCTTAGTGGGTTTGAACTATTTATAAATAGGTGAAGTTTTACTGAATGTGAGTGGTACAGTAATACTACCAAAAATATCAATGCTACTGATGTTGAGCCCTAGAGAAAATATAAACACAGCTGAGACATGAAAAAAGGTATATGCTATAAATAGTTGCAAAGGATGGTTAGTAATCAATAATGTGTGGGCCTAACTCAGTTCAGTTTACGTTTGCATATAATATTAATACACTGAGAAACACTACTCTGGAAAAAACAAAATTGCTTAAAATACATAATTTTTAAAGTATTGGTTTCAATGTCTTTCCACTTCATTTAGCATTTTGAAAATTGCTAGCTACGTTCTGTAACAATATGACTAGTTTAATTAATCTCTTACAAATAGAATATAAAGGAACATGCTATCCTGACTTTTTTTAAGAAGTAGACTAAGTCAAAATCTTTGACACTATTGCACAAAGCCCTCACAATTAACATTATATCTGGTTTAAAATATTTATATCTATATCTAAATATTCATTTCAAACACTAAGTTTGCTTCCTTAATTACACATTCAGTTGTCATGGGAGGAAGCTTCCCCTCATGCCTCTCCAGGTAGGTATCTGCATATCCAGGAGTGTAGACAAGTATTCATACACACACACAAACCATTTTTCCAGGGAAAGGTTAGCAGAATATGTCTTTAACTGCTACAATTAGAAAACATTTTCCCTTTCATTTTACTAGGAATCTTGTATTGATTTAGATCATAGCTGAATCCCTGAATCAGCTTTATCAGAGATGAAGCTGTTCATACTGCTAATTATAACACACTGTTTTCATATATCCTTTACTCTAAGTAACTACAGTAGATCAGGATACAATTTTCTCTCCTGAGTGTTTGCCTCCAGTTGATTACTATTTTCTGAAAGTTTCAGCCAAAACAGCTCATTCCAAAAACATGGCAAAGAGAATATAGGATGCTTTGCCAGGATTACTAAATTCTGGCAACTCGTTCCTTTAAATGCTTTTGTGCTCCCAAACTTGAGGGCAAAGGTATAAAAAACAGAGGCAGGAAGGAAAGCTGGAATTGTACAAGAGGGAAAGTAATGAAGGAAAGGGTCTGAGGGACAACCCTCCTCAATGAAGGCAAGTCCAAAACTGGAGAAGAAAAAGAAAAAAAGAAAACCCCCAAATGTACCAAACCAATTCTCCAATACTTAGTAGCAACTTACAGAGCTATAGTACAGAGATCCAGCAACGCTCTCACAGAATCGTGGGATCACTCAGGTTGGAGGGGACCTTGGTGGGTCTCCAGTCCAATCTCGCTCAAAGCAGGATCAACCCAGTATTCAGATCAGGTTTCTCAGAGGTTTGTCCACTTGGGTCTTAAAAACACCCAAAAACTGGAGAGTACACCAGCCCTCTGGACCTCTGTCCCAAAGCTTAATTACCCTCTTAATGAATTTATTTTTCCTTGTATCCAGGCAGATCCTCCCCGGTTCCAATTTGAGCATTACCTTTGTCCTGCCACTGTGGACCTCAGTATGTTCTCAGTCACCTCCTCTTTTGTCTTGGAAGGTTTGGAAACAATACCAAGATCAGACAAGCTGCTGTGGAGAAAATAAGGACATTAAAACTGGATTACTACAGAGACTGAGAGCAGGAATTAGATGAGATAAAGTGCAGTGAGAGCACTCTGGTAAACAGTTAGCATGGAAACAGAGGGAATGAGCATGGGAATTGGGACTAACAGACAAATTCTGTAACTTAAGTGTTCCAGAAACTTTGGGCTACACATGTACTTTTGACCACGTTTATAGGCAGATAGTCTGAGCGCAGTGTCTCATCCTGGGCAAGTAAAAACACTGGAAACTTTGGATTTAATTGCATGTGCGCCACAACTTCTTATATTAAAAATCAGAGATACTGGCAGTTCCTCATTTCACAGAAATACTGTGATAAATTAGTATTTGCGATGCATCATGAACACCACAGAAAATTTCACAAGGAAGGACTAATGTCTTGAAAGCAGAATGTGAATAATGTACAGCAAATAAGGCCTGAGATCACACCTTAACCAAGGAAGGCAAAAAGAATGAATAACTTCTCACTCAACAATATTTATTTCTATGAGCTAAAGGAGGTTTGGTCCCACAGAAACAAACAGTGCTCTGACCATGTAGTTAGCATTGTATCACTGTAAGTACAGACAAGGGAGATGAATGAAGGCTACAAACTTCATTCTTACCTTAATTAGGTATTTGCTAACTTTGGAATTACTAACTTTGCAACTTTAAGATGTTCTTCTAATGCAGTTTTCTGTATGTAATAATAAAGCGTGTACCTATTTGATTTTGATGCAAGAGAACAACTGATAAATTAGAAGCACGCAGTCATGAAAAGCCAGTGGCATGCCAGCTGCGATAGCTGCTGTGGTATTTGCCATAGTTTACAGGTCTGAATTGCTATTTAGTAACATTAATTTCCCGACGTGCAACCATTTTTTTCAGGCACTCTCTGAGGTCGGTTATTGTACAAGTAGCTTAAACCTGTTTTCATATGGAGCCTGTTCAAAATCTCATTACTGAAAATGGGAACAGTTCAACTGATGTGGATTGAAATCAATGGATTTTGCAAGAACGTCCATATTTCTGAATGCATAAGCTACAACTCAGCTAGGTACTTAGGTATGTGCATACTAATTGCATACTAATAGTCCTTTTGATATCACTGAGATTACCAATGTTCTTGAAATGAATCATAGAAAAAACCTATAATGCCAAGTAAGAGCTCACACTAAACTTAGAGAAAAGAAGGGACAGGAAAGACCAGGAATATGATAAGCAATGGATATGTTATTACCTTACAGGCAATGCAAACAGAAGAAAGGAGACAGAAGAGTAGTAGTAAACGGTCAGGGAAAGTGTTCAAGAACACATGCTCAAGATGCACATAAAGCCTATAGAAAGTTTTTCATTCTCTTTTCCTCCAAAGGTTCACCAAGAATTTTTGTGCTTCTAGAAGTTGCGGCTTAGTGGCACATGGGGATCTTGCCTTTTAAGCAATATATTGAGAATAATTCAGTATCAGATTATGTTCCTGAATTACGTTCAAAGCAGTGGAATCGAGGATCTGAGATTTGTCTATTGCTCGTGTGGTACAGAAGAATAGTGGAGCATTTAACTCATGTTCTTCACTAGACAATATCATGGGAAAGTGAGTTCTAGTTCATACAGCAGTGTATGCATACGCACAGCTGAATTCATTTTGACCAATGATGTAGCAAATGCATCAATGTAATCCGTTGTATAAATGTTGGGACCAAGCCTGCAAAACCTCATTCATGTGAATAATCCCACCAATACAGTCTAGATTAAAGGATACACATAAAAACCCAGCAGAGTTAGGGTTTTAAGCTCATCATTTTAGAGAGAGATAATGTTCATATAAACATCCAAACTTCTGGGGCACTCATTAGAATCAAAGTGCAAAGCTCTTAGGGTTTGACCACTAACATGCTGGCACATAACACTCTCTGTGAAGTAATCAGGCTCTTTTTCAGAATTATATGATCAACCCTGTGTATACCCCAGCTTCTTAAAATCTTCAAAAGCTTTCTAGCTTTTGATTTACTACTTTTCTGGGGTTTATCAACTGCTTTTAGTTTCTTGGCACACTTCCAAACTCATCTGGGTAGTAGCATGAACCCAGTGATCTTGGCATCTAGAATTCTATCTTAAAAAGCCAAATACCTTTCTTACTGTCACGATCAGTTCAAGCTCTCAATACACAAAATTGTTCTCTCCTGCAGTGTACGCACACGCGCACACACACAGAAATAACCATTCTCTCAACACAGCACACACACAGATGACCCAATTGCATTTTGTTTACTGCGTCACACTTAACCTCACTGTTTTAAAACCAGTGTTTCCTATGTACAATGGTAATTGGAAATGGCCTTCAACAGCCTCTCAAGAACACAATTATATTATATAATGATATCCGAGAATTAGCAAGACACCGTATCACCTTGTTTATCCATAAGTAACAGGGTATGACGAATGAGAAAACCTGATCCTAGCTGATGTCTTTCTGACCACCAAAATTCACTAAATGGATGATCCTAATTGCTTCCTAGTGCTCCTGAAATACCATATTCACAAAACTTTCCTCTTATAATCTATATAGATAGTCCTATTTAAAAATAAAATCCATCTGCTTACGCTTCAGGCCTTACTTTAATGAAATTCTACCTTTATTGGAGATATGGCCACACAGAAACCATGGAAATAACATTACAGACCATGATTTTCACTTATGTAAAATGTTGTTTTACAGAAAAACTGACATTTTGCTAAAGTAATCAACCTTGAACTTATTGATAGGTAAAACACTAATCTCTCCTTTGCCAAACCCTGGGGATTCCACAACTGTTTAATCTTGCATAAGTTTTCATTGAACTATTTTTTAGACGATCCAGAATAATCACAAACCTTATTTAACACAGGACACATCTTTCCTGTTTTGCCTTTCTCTGTTAGACTTCATTTAGGGGCATAAAAAAAAATTTAAAAAAAGCTTTCCCATCCCAAAATGCAAATGCTATTTGTAGCTAAGATCCAAGCTAAAAGGCACTATAAATATTAATTTATTAATTGCTTGAACTGACAGAGAAACTAAGTATCTTGAGGTTTCCCAATTCTGATGAGATCTCCTGTGCCCATATTCAGTTACCAAAACGAACTTACCATAAATTGCAGTTTGCACTAGTGGCGCAGAGTCACAGAAGCACCAGTTTTCATTAAGATGGGTCACGTTAGTAAATCCACTGCCCCAGTTGTTTTGCTACTTAACCTGATTTTCCTTGCAAGGGTAAAGTCTGCTACTCTCCCATGCCTTGAGCACACTTGGAACTACGACTCTGCTGCATAATGAACGCGCCTGTCGCTGCCAAGGTTCGGAAAACATTTGGGCACAGGTGTCGGTTCCTTGTCAGCCTCCAGGGCCAATAAATGGAATCTCTGCAATGTAAAATGAGACAATACATTCACAAAGTCATTATGTTTTCCCAGAACATGCTAAGCTCCAAAATAAATGCATTTCAAGCCTTATAACACCCCTGTATTCATAAGGCTCATTACTGTTTTTAATTTTGCTTGCTGCTTATTTACTGTTTACTCTCTTGCTTTACTGCCCTGGTGAAATTGCTGTTAATTGATACCCCAAATGGAAAGAGACAAAAAAAGGAACACAATTCCAGAAATGCTTGGTCCCTAACTAATCCCACCATAGACTCACTGCTGCCAAGATGGCACCACATTAAAAGGTTAAGAGAATGTCTTCCAAATTTCTGTATCCTCTTTAATCTCTCTTGTCAATCTTTTAAAGTGGCTTTTTGGCAGTGAAAGTAGCCATCTCTATCCTGTGACAAAATACTTTCGACAGAAGAGATGACCTTACAAGCAAAATTATGATGTCTCTCTAATGACTGCAGCTGTCTTAGCATGATTTTCATAGAAACAAAGTCCCTCTAAAGAATGAGAAATACTACAACTTTTCCCTACAAAAAAATTGTATATCCCCCAAATAGTAGGATTATCAGCAGCCTCTCATACATTAGCTTTTCAGGGAGCCCTTCCCCATGATCCTTTAGTAATTTTTGAATAGCATTCCCCAGGGATACACAGTCCCACTCCCCACATGTGGCACAGGCACTTTGCTTGGTTTTGTTCTTGTTAATGAATCATCTTCTACTTACATCGAAAAATCTTTGCTGTCCCTTGAAAATCCCACTGAATGTCCCTCAAGCTGCTTGCTCACCCCAGTGCCACCTGTATCTGTCTCCATCCATAATGGTACCAGCTTACATCTATCTGGCTACACAGATGCCAGCTTTGCTCTGTCTCAGAACACTTCAACAAACCCAGTCTGTTCCATGCATAATTTCATGAGGTTGAACCCCCATATCTTATGATGGCTTAAAAACTGCTTGTCTAGGCAAAGTTATTTGCAAATTCACATAGGCTTTTGTGCGTGCTGTATTCTGAATGTATGTTTTTAATGTTTGCATTCATTTTACTTCAGACTCATTCTACTGCACAATATTGTAAAAAACCCTCTATGACTGGCAAAATTATGCAGTAAAACAAGTACAATCAGCTGATAACAATAAAGAATGGTGCACAATTGTTCATTTCCTTAGCAAGAAAACAATCAATTTAGCAAAGCAACAAAATCAATGAAGTATCAGCCATTCCCCAGCCACTGCTTGCTTTCTCCATCTGAACTCTGGATCCTTTCACTCTGTGATGGCATAAATGACAACAGGAATATTGGAAACGATAGGCACGGTGCTCCTTCACCTGTCCCTCCAGAGCAAGACCAGCAGAGAGGATTTCTAAGGCTAAAGTCATACAGAAAACATACATTCTGCTGTTTCAAAGAAATGTAAATTTGAAGAGCACACAATAGATTGGGTTTTGATACTGTATTTATCCACAGACAGTGGGAAAAACCTACCACTTTGTGCTGTAGCAGGCAGCAATCTGAGACAATTAGTGGAACTCACAATACTTTGTATTGCATATGAAATAATAGTTGACTGCTGAGTTATGATAGCACTTTTAGCTTCGTGAGTAAAGACATTAAGTTGTAAGTTGCACAACTGTGATTTCTTTTGCCTATCAGAGAAAAATGCCCTATCAAACCCATAACATTATATATTTAATGAAGAGGCATGTGTAAGTACTCACACACACAATCCACGTGCGTCAAGAAATCAGGCCTAGTACATCTTTAATACAATAAACATCTTGGTATAATTTGTTAGGTTGGCTCTTAAAATAGAGATATATCTATTGAGAGTTACCATATACTTTTAGTTGAGGTGCCCCAGGGCTTTTACACCCTGATATTCATCAGGTATTTTTCAGTGTGCACTGCTATCATACCATAATTATCAATGCTTATTTTTATTGTTAATAATTGTTATGAATACAGTTTAATACAACAGTAATTTATAATCAATTTCAAATAAATGGAAATTAATAGAATTTAACTTCTCTGAAAATTTTCGTGTTGATATCACTTAAGATTAAGGTAATAAAACTTTTCAAAAAATTACACCAGTGATATTACCACTAAAACTTATTTTTGCAGTTCTTTCACAGTAATTTTCTTTCAAAAAACACATCTTGTAGTAAACTTCACTAGCAACTAAATACATTTTAATAATGCCTTATTTCTAAATATTAATATTGCATTCATTTTTTCAATTGGCTTTTAATTCTGTAGCTTTAAGTGGAAAGTCTTTCAGATTAGCTGATAAAAATAGCAACCTTTTACAAGATTAACCCGTTCCTTTGGAACCTTGCAAATTAGTGAAATATATTCCTTGAGAAATGAAATGCATAGGCCTTTTACGTGAATAAGGCTTGCTATGCAAAATGATTGTTCACAGGGCTTAATCCTGCCTCCATTAAAGCTTACAGAAGTTATTCATCAGCTGCAATGTGACTGTGATATTGCATGACTAATAGCTTTCTAAAAAAATTTTTTTATAAAAAGGTTTGAGTATGAAAATTTTTGCAATCCAAGTCAATGCTTTCTATGAAACCTCTGTAATGCTTGTACGTTAACAAAAATCACACACTACACTGCTAAGAACAGTCTGATAGCATGAGGCAGTGAATGCGATGCTTCTTAACAACACATTTTCAGTTATTACTATAAAATTGTAATTAGATAGTAAATTACAATGTTAATATTCACTTTGAACAAATAAGTGTTTGTAGTTGGAGAACTGGGCATTATTATGGTAGCACAGGGACCTATTCACCAAGTAAGACATAGACTTTCTTCATAAAAGTTATTCTATTCTGTAGTTTCTTGTTATGAACTTGCATGAAATGCTACGTTTTTATGTGCACTATTTGCTGAAGTCATCTTCGCCAACATCAAAATCTATATTTCCCTTTGGGGAAGTGCCAAAACAAGCATTTTTCTCATCTGGTTCCACTATCCAAAGCATACAAAGAAATGAAAGAATCATTTCTCCCTGTACAGAAAAGAGATTATGTAAATGAAACAACAAACTTAAACTCTGATCAGTTGTACAGAAACTTTAACATTTCTTTCTCCATTGGAAAAAAAAAAGTTACTCTAATGACGTTTACATGATATACTAAATATACTGATAATATACACTATATATGGTGACACACATTACATATACATTATATATAATAATAATATACTATAATATTATACTGTAATATACTTGAATATATATATTATAATATGTATTACATCTGGAATATCATTAATATTGAAAAATAACAAATCCTTGATAGTTTTCAATGATTTTTACTGAGATTTTCCCCTTACCGTTCCCCCTTTCTAGGACTAGTTCATTCTGCAGTTGAGGAAGTTGCTTTGCAACAAGTACAAAGTTTTTTCCCAGTTTGAATACAAGGAAAGATTGAAAATACACTTTATTCACTATGTCAAATAATTTGCAATGTATTTTAATTATCTGCTGTCTATAAAAGTTGAAATTTGGTTTTAGAAAAGTGTCTCTGAAAACATGTTAGAATGCTCTTCAGTGATGAACTTTTGCAAATTATGTTATGGGCATGTAAAATACAGTTTTAACTATAATTCAGTGATCTCCAGAAGACAGGCTTCATTACACACAGAGCTAGCTAGCTCTGAAGTAGGCATGCACAGAGATGTCTCATTCCATGTGTACGGTACCTTGTAGGAGATGTGTAAGAAAGCAAGGTCTGTATCCCTCTGGAACGTTAGGAATCGCCACTTTCCAGCATCAGAAAGCTATCAACCATACAATAACCGTAGCGCTTCTGCACAGCAAATTGGAAGGACTGAAACCGGACAAGGCAATTCTCCATTTGGCAAAAAGGGGATAAAACAGTTCTGGACGAGTTTGATTTTAAAATTCAGTGATTGATTGACTCTGCTTATAGGTTTAGAGCATTAGAATAAGTCCCAGGAGAGATGGATGAGTGAGCAGAGAGGAGGTAAGGCTGCCAAAAGGTGCATGATAAGTACATTTATCACATAGTTTTGCAATTTATCTTATATGTCTCCAATTTTTCATATAGCCCCCAGTTGTAATCACCATGTGAAAAATTAGGGAGGCATGTGATAAATTATGTTGTAAATTGTGATTTCTAATAAGTTAATCATTTATCCATGCAATTTAAATTTAACTTCTAATCACATCTAGTCTTTCAGGATGCAAAAGACAAAACAGAGGAAAACATGAGGATGACCAAAATGAGAAAAACTGAAGACAGAAAATATGTTTCATCAATGTAAATACACTTTCATAATCTAGTTTCTCAATCCATTATCTCGGAAATAAATAATTTCAACTGTACAACTGAAAAGATTCCAGAATCACAAACCACATTGGAAATTTTGTGACTAAATTGAAGTATCTCTTAAACCAAACTGCCTTTAGGTAGTACTATCACATTATTGACCCATTAATCCATTTCCTTGAGACTTAACACATTCCAAAATGTCTTAGCCATTTCTTTTAATATGCTATTCAAGTAAAAGTTTTTTTTCTTTTTTTGAACCACAGCCATCCTGGAATCCTTAAGAACATATTTTTTTATATATATATCCATTTACCTTTTTCTTAAAATGGTAACACTGGTACTGATTGCAATTTAGGAACCCAGTACGTAACTAAAACTACTGCATCATCAACTAAAAAAAAATTAATTATAAGCTAAGTATTTAACTAGTTTGGATAAAATCCATTATTTTCATTAATGGATCTCATTTTTATTTTACTGGGGTTTTTTACTATCAGATTAAAAACACATTTTTTATTGTTTTTCCTAATGCAATTCTGTGTGATATGCTCAGAATGAATGGAATAGTTATTGTTTTAATTATTTTTTTCATTTTGTTTTTTTATCCTGCTCCTATTCCCATTATTTACTACTTTTAAGATGAGTATCATAGCATTTACTGTGTACAAAAGTGTACATACACTAAACATGCATATGTATATGCACAAAAACCTTTATATATATATACACACACACGCTTTTAGAAATCTATTATAACTTTAATTCTTTCTGCTGTTGGAAAGAAGTATAGTAGATCTAAATAATAAATAGTTACTAAACTGCTATATAAGCTTTAGCAATATTTACAAATTTTAAACTATCCTTCCCCATCCTAAATGATTGAGCCAATTTACTCAATGAAATTAAGTAAACTCACATTCCAAATTGCAATATGAAGTTGAACTCCTTCTGATACTTAAAAGACTGTAAAATATTAAAACCACTTGTTTAAATATTTGGGTGGTGTAAATTCCAGGAGACCTAAGTGTAGAGTTTCCAACATAAATAGTCATGATTGTCATTCTTGTAGGTGAAAGTAACGTGTGGGATGACAGAAAGAAAAATCTTTAGAGCCAGGCTCTGCTCTTGATTACAATGTAATTTCTATGGGAGTGTTGCCACTAACTTCTGTGTAAAGATTCAAACATAAGGCCTGAAAATATAAGGTGCAACGGATATTAACTTAATTCTTTAGTTAGTCAGGTAGTTGTTTATGTAATCTGAAAGTATCATAAAATCCTTCTCTGCTGTATCTCCAAAAAGATTGGGTTTTGGACTGGCTATTAAAAAAAAAAAAAAAAAAAAAGGCTGTCCCTGAGCCTGCTACCCAGGTACAGTTGTAAGTCTTGTAGACAGTCATCTTGTACATAGAGGAAAAAACATCTGTAGAAAAAAAAAACCTCAAATTACTGTCTGCAAGGGCAAAATCTAGTCTTCACAAAGGTAGTTATAACTGCACACAAAACATGGAGCAAAGCCAGTTTATACCAATTAAACATTTGATCTGAATTGCTTATAGTAACTTTGCCATGACTACAGTTTATCTCTATATTTCTATCCTTATTGTAACTAAGTGAGAACAATACTTTGCATTCCACAAAGGTTAAAAAAAACCCTCTCAGTGAAAGTAAAAGTTATTATTCACAGCTAATAGAATACTCAGTATCACTAAAGATTAATTACTGCTATTTTGAGGGCTTCTGACAGACCAATAAAATGATGTGCACTGAGCACATACAAGGAAAACAAAGAATTAAACAGTAGAATCAACATACTTACAGGTATTGTGACTCTTCCCATGAAATGGACAAATAATCTCAATTATACCATTGTTTTCTACACAACAGACTCATAACAATACTTTTCTGGGCTTAACTCTCATGAATTGCTGATAGATCCTTACTTACAGTATGCAAGGGATAAACAAGCAGGAAAATCCAAATGGTTAATTGCATTTAACGGAGCTGACCACTTTGATAACCACGGTGAATGCACTGTTACTTAAGCAAACAGAAAGTTTTGCTTTTCCACATGATTTCATTCCATATCATGCTGTACACAGTTCTAACATCACGATATATCATGCTTAGACTTCCAGGATCTGAATTGCCAAAAGATCCGAGCTGTGGAACTGTTTAAACAGTAGCACTCATTCTGCTAGTTTTGTTGCGAAAAGGCACCATTTCTTTTAGAGAGTGGCCATTTTCCTTATGGAGAAGCCAGGCTAGAAACTGAGCCTACCATTTGCTTGCCACAAGGTATTATCTGGAATTTCTTTCTGAACTTGATAGTAGGCAACTCGACCTCCAAAGTCGAACGGTTCTACATATGAACTCAGCTTACTGCTCATGCTCATGAAGCTTGATTTATTTTTACCACATCCCAACCTACCAAAACATGTATTGTTTATTTGACAGAAAGAATAAGGCAGTCGCTGCCTCTTCCTGTGCTGCTTAGAAGTTGTAAGCAACGCCATCTGGAGCAGACTATTAGTGGGAAGGTTGCCAAAAGGTACTCCATTAGTTTACTAGGGAAAGAGGTCTTCGAGTCCTGCACAAGATGATGCTTTCCGGAGGCTGTATGGCAACCAATCAAATAAGATCTTATGAAGCCACAAAGTATTACAATAAATGACTGTAGGATTTTAAAAATCATGCATTATTTACCTTTTTGTCCACTGAAGACAAAGGGACTTTTATGACTGACACTATTTTGGCTAATATTGTGTGCATCTTGAAAATCTCACCCAAAAGACTTTATTGTACACTGTTGACAAAAGTTAGAATAGAAACAATATTTTGAAGCTCAAGTACATCTTTCCTGCTACAAATTGGCAATGGAAACAGGTTTCTTAATATAGTTTGGCAGTAGGAAATCATTAGAAGATTTCAACCCATAAAAGCGGTTTAAGGAAAAAGGTTGTCGAAGAGGAGAAATCATACATCAGCATCATGCTAATTTGGTGATAGATGCTATAGAAAATGCCTAGGTTAAGATGTACATGATTCAAGTTGCTCTTGCTAAATGAAAAGGGTAATGATCCTTTCCCGCTAATTCTGGAGATATAATACAAAAGCCATGTTGACTGCACTTACCTAAAACCCCAGACTGGCTTTAGGTGCTATTTCTATCCCATTGGAAATCTCATTTCAGACTCTTTGGCAAGTTGGTGGGTTTTTTCAATAGCATCATACTATGCATAGAGAATCAATCCAGATCTATCTACAGATCTCTTCCACAAAATGCTGCTGTTCTGAGGAGTGAATCTCCTTCAGCAGCATTGGTTTCCACAACAGAAGACAAAATGCAAGTACTCTTGTGTTGAAAGTGAAGGGCTACAGAAATATACAATTTGTTTCTTTATCACTTTCTCTGTAAACTTTGAGCTGTCACGGAAAGGGTTCATCTCTGATAAATTTGAGAGCTCAAGAAGGAAATGTCTCCCTCTAGCCATAACTGTAAATCTGCAGATAGTTTTTCTGCCTTTTTTTTTTTTTTTTAACCTGAGGAAAAATAGGTTTAATGAGAGTTGGTATCTTTATCTCTACCATTGTCTACAGAGGACATAAAGGAAAAATTGCTTCAGTCTCTGTAAAAATTAATGAAGGAAGAAATCTGTTTTGCTTCCTCTTATGAGCAAAGCATATGTATTAAAAATCAGAAGCTAATTCTGTGGATTTACACAGCAAAATTAAGATATGGAACAATCCTAGTGAAAGTACAGGTGCTGTATAGGTATCTGAACATTCTTGCTATGGGCTGATCCTCATTTCTGCACTGCTGGATGGTTCAAGTCTGGCAGAAGATTCAGCAATTTCCTTCACTTGAAAGGAGAAATCAAAATTACAATGTGTGGTGCTTGGCATGTAGGTCTCCTAGCTTTAGGAAAGCACTGACACCAGACAATTTTACCTTCAGTATTAGTATGTAATTCAGTCCAAAATCCTACATATGAATGATGCCACCATTTTCTTTAAAAACAAAAACCAACAACAATAGAAACCTGAGTTCATGTTAAGATAGAAAATCCAAGCCTTCAGAAATCAGGAGATACCAGGATTTAGCTTGCACATGTCATCTTACTTCAGCTTGATATGTTTAGATACAGTCTTTCATTATGTGACCTCATGCTATTTTCCCACGCTGTAGCATGTCCTGGAGGGTTGGTTTTATACCAAGTTTGTTGTGTACAATGTACACATATTGCATCTTCACGTTCTACATATTTAACAGCAATTCTCATCTTCTGAGACATACTCATGGCTGAGTTGTTCATTAAGCAATTTTTAAAGAGTTTTATGGCCCCACGAACAATAACTTTTTGTGGAAGCAGACTAAATTGTATGCTGTGATAATTACACCAAACTAATTGTAGGTAAAATTAGCAAGGGGTCAGACCAATTTAGTTTCGCAAGAAAATATATTCTTTGCTTACACCTTAAATGATCTTTAGAAAATTAATCAAGTAAAACAGAATCTCCTTAAATCAACATATATAATTTTCTGTACATTTGCTGTGAAACAGGAAGTTTTAACATTGCTTTGAAAAATGAAATGAAATGTTTTTTTGATTATCATTTTCATTTAAATTACCAATTAACTTTACCCTAGAGAGTCAAACAACATGAGTCTTTTCCACTTTACCGGTACATTAAAATGGTACTCAAACACAGCAGGTAAGAGAGAAACATCGATAATATAAGTATGTTTTTTAAATCTCTTTTACCACCAGCTATAACATCACCCCAATAATGGTCCCTAATATTATGATACATAAAATTTCTTTAGATTTCCTGTTTCTATAGTGATACAAGTTCTCCAGACAATGTGAAGCCCATTGTGGAGCTCTTATATAGATGCCTTTGATGTTTCAAGTATGTCATTCAAGTGGTGTGAAAGAGGTGTAGCTGCTATTTCAGTTAATAGTAGGACAGCCTTATTCCCAAGCTCTGCTCCAGAGGTTTAGTTCACCTCTAAAAGAGTAGATGTGACTGACCTAAAATCCAAGCAGCTGGACTGTACTCTAGTCAGGCAAATTTCACACATAATGAGCAATATGCTCCTCATTCTCCTTGTTTGAGATCATTTCTGGCACTATCCCCTTACTGATAAGAATTTGTACTAATTTGAAAGTTTTATCATGTATAAATGATATTTTATGACTTTACAGAATAACACTTTGGATAGTTAGTGACATATAATATGTATCGCTGGTTGCTAAAGGGGTAGAAAACTGCTCAATAACTGGCATTTCAATTATTTCAGTTGAAAAAAAGAATTGCAATTGTTGCAAAACAACAATTCTTTTATTTTCAAGTAAAATATTATCCCCCAAAAAATTCATATGAAGACATTATTACATTATTTCTTCAGCAATCTTACTCTGATTCAAATAATTTCAGATTTTGTTGCATGTAAAATATTGAGTATATAATAAACACTAAACATAGCATAACACCTATAATACTAATACTCACTAATTGTGGTAGTATGCATTGGAATGACTTGAAACAACTTGCCAAAACAAAACAGTTTAAGCCAATTATTTTGATGCAGTGTTCCACCAACATGTTAACTGAAATTGAGGTTTTCCCATAACAAAATCATACATTTGAATTTTTCAATACAAAAACTATTCCATCAGGTGCTTTTGATCAGCTATAGCAAACACCAGACTTTTCCTAAATTATTTGAAAGGTACTTTCTTTTTACCTCAAGGACTGAAGGATGAATACAGCAGAGTTTGTATTTTTTTCCAGCATAAAGTATTCCTTGCATTTACAAACTGTCTTAGTACAACCGCCTGCATTGTCTTTCCTGGTAAAAGTACCAAAAATGTCATATTTACAGTGACCATCTTGCTGAGGATGAAATGGTTCCTGTCTGTTTCATCACGTTTCAGTGAATTCGGATCTAGAGCTTTTTTGCCATTCATAAAGGACTTGATTCTTTTCCGCAAAAGACATCAAAGCCAGTCCAACCTACATTGTTTTTTGCTATTTTATGGATGCTTGCGTGCCAGTTTATAAAGATTTCTTCAGAAGATAACAAGAGTCGGTTTGTAGGATACTGGACTTGGAGCCAGGAAACTTTATATGACCTTGAGCAAGTCAATTGCCTGCTGAGTGTCTTTGTCTTCCCCTTACCCCATGAACTCTTTGAAGTAGAGACTCTTTTTAATGAATAATTCTGGGAGGTGCTGTTTAAAACATGTGACTGTCAATGAGGTACACCTCATTCAATGAGGTACACTCAGGTTCACAGCAGATTTGTGAAGGTGACTGTCCTCTGGTGAAGAATTCACATAAGTGGAAGACAGCAGAACCCTTAACACACCCACTCCTACAGCTGCCGTGACAGAGGAGAAACGGATGGTAGTATTTTGCCTTATGGCAAAAAGCAAGTACTTCCCCACTGCTACAAATGGAAAGGTTTGAACACACGGATGTTACCTATTTCACACTCGTGTTTATTAAGGTCTATACACTCATAATATGGATAACACATTACATCATCTTGAAAGAAAAATGTATCACGGATAAGGAATACATAGACACAGATCCTGCATCTCACAACAGGCCACTGAAAGTTTAAGGAGCAAAGATGATGCCACAAAGACACACAGCATTTATAAAATCTTTAAACATTAGCTTCAGCAAAGTAGCTACAAGAAATGCCCTCAGAGATAGAAAATCTAAGAAAAATAGTACTGGCATCTAATTACAGCAGTAGAGTTTGCTGCTTTTATCTGTAATTGGACTGTATAGTCTTTCATTCTAATTTACTTTACATCTAAACTGTGATAATCAAGACAAGCAGAACAGAATGGCTTGTAACTGGCTATACCACCGACACCAGTTAATGCCTAATTATAACAACTAAATTAAAGAGGGGACTGTAAGGAGGTTGAGTATCAGTTTGAAGTATTTAATTCTGTGGAAAGAAATAGAGATTTTAAATCCTAAGTAAAAAAATCAATATTATGGCTCATTATATTGGTATTGCTAAACAGATTAATGAAATTAAGTATTTTGTTTTTTAAAGAAAAGTTTTATCATGATGTAAAGATGGCTTGTAACAAAAGACCACAACAGAGAAGGAAATTCACATTCCAGACCAATTTATAAACCAGTCTAATCTGGAAAAAACAGTAGGTGGAATCGACTTTGCCAGGATATCTCTGAGAGTGGCAGAACATGTTACATGA
This sequence comes from Mycteria americana, assembly GCF_035582795.1. NCBI lineage: Eukaryota > Metazoa > Chordata > Aves > Ciconiiformes > Ciconiidae > Mycteria > Mycteria americana. The sequence continues at coordinate 37,333,589 of NC_134372.1, forward strand.
CTGTGGATTTACTGCAGCAATCTGAAAAAGTGTACACACAGTATAAAACAAAAAGAAAATCCAGGATCTCAGGAAATCCTTTGGCATAAATCTAACTTTTAATTAAAATCTTTTTGAAAGCTCCAAATACAAATTAATTATCTTAGAAAGACAGGTTAACCAAAAATAATAATGTTTCCTACCAGAATGCATGCAAGTGAAGAAAAGGAATTTGGGAATGCTCAGCACTGTTGAGCTGTAGCTAGCATAAATTCTAAACACACTGTTTTAGAAATTACAACATAAATTGGTCATCTACATGTTGAACCGACTACATAAGAATTCATCTTCTGGGATTTGGAAAAGGAGCAAGGGGAATAAAAATGGTTGCTGTTAGCGCTCTTGCTAAATTGATCCGTAATATTCCAATGGTAGGTGGATAAAGAACTCATTGGCATTCATGGTGCATGTAGCACGATTTGGTCCATTCAATATCTTTGATAGAAAGCAGTAGAAAATATTGAGAAAAATGAAAATATTCACATTGTTAAACTTATAAACTCAATGAAAGTAGAACCTGCTTTCATATGACAGTTATAATTATTTTGAGTCTTCGTCATCTGTATATGAATGCAAAGTTGGTGACTCTAAAGTTCTAAAACACTTAAACACTTAACATGCTCATCAGATAGCTCATCTGTCCCTTCTGTAGCAGAATTCAGGGTGGGGAGGGGGATCCAGGGATCACTTTTTTATCAGATGTAAAATGAGGATAGTGGAAATTATTTTCTGAAGTTTTAGGAATATTTCATTAGTTCCTAAACTCACTAAGGCAGAAACCTTGCTCCTTAAGAAAGCAAGGCTTCTGCAACCGTTGTTGCCCATCTTTGGGGTGCCACTGACCATACCATTTAACCTTTGGCCAATTTCAACCAAATCTGAAAAAGAGAAGTCGTCCTTCTCATTTCCGTTCTTACCGGTTTTATGAAATTCAGCGTGTTGGAAGAGGAGAATGACTTTGCTTGATGTCCTCATCATAGATAAAACCAAGGTGATTCTAGCTGGCAAATCCACACACAAGTCAGACAACTAACTTGTGAGTCATGGCAGGTTACTCATGGTGTTGTGTGCCTAGGAGGGTGCCCACAGAGCTTACTGCCAGGCCAGGCACAATACACAGTGTTGTGTGCACAGTGCACAATGCAACGCACCGTACGAGGGGGCTCCAACAGCTACACTTTGGCACTGGGGTGCTACATGACTGGAGAAGGATATGCATTCCCGAAATTAAATGCATTGTAAACACAAATTAAACAATTTCACAGACCAGAAACTGAAATGTTCTTAGCATTGATGTTTCTGCTAAGGAGGGGACTGAACAAAAAGAAAGGTATCTGATCTTCAGTACTGCTCCAGATTACTAAATCTTACTTTAAACAGACGAGCAACAGATGAGGCTTCTTAGATTTCTAGTATTATAATTACTAACAGGCAGATGAGGCTTTTCCGTCTTTTTTTGCTTGTACACAAATTACAGAAGTACTGAGACAGAATTCCCAGAATTTCACATACCCATGAAATATAAATGAACAAAAAGATGCATACTCTAGAACTATACATCCCAGTTCGGAACCACAGCCTGCCTTTTCAAGTTCAGGATGATCTCTATTGCATTTAATTACTATCAACAGAGGAAAAAGAATATTCATATTTGATGTTAACAGAGCCTCTTGAAAAACTACACATACTATCGTGGGTTTTGGTGCCGCAGTAGTAAGAGTGAACAATCACAAAAAGTGATATTTCAGAATGGTAAAAATTAAAGGGAAAAATTTTCTACTGTGAAGTTAGATGTTCTTTTTTCCTCCTCTTCCCCCCCAATTTCACCTTTGACTGCACCTGCAGAATTCCCTATCAAGCACAGATGAAAAGAGTGAATGGAACCTCATCCAAATTTATTAATGAAGATAGTTCCCAGGTGAATGGTAATACTATCCATCTTTTACAGGCAGGCAGATACAACAGTTTAAATTACTCAGAGTGGTTTAAAGACTCTTCTGGATTAAAGGTTTATTAGATTATGATATAGACCTGGAAGTAAGTGCCAGCCATTTCACACACCTGAAAAAGCAAATGTTAAAGCACTTCCATAAATTTGATAAGCAACTTCCTTCCTTTTGTGTCCAAACAAAACAAAAAAGATTCACCACTGAACTTTGAAGACCTGAGACATTTACACCAAGACTTTCACATTTTAAAGAGCTCATAAACACACCCCCTATTACACCCCTAACTTGAAGATAAATATTTCCTCGAGAGGAACAGAAGCAGACTGAAACCAAGGATTCCTTCCAAATGTCCAGAACTTTATTTGAAACTTAAATCACCCAAAGACAGAAGTGTTCCTAGTGGTACCTGAAACATGAATGACAGAATTCCTGAATTATCGCACCCATTCTCCTGCTGGAAGATTCAAACCCTAAGTGTCTGAACCTCACAGGTCCCCTGCTTATTTAAACCCAGAGCCCTAAAGCATTTGCACATATCCAGGACTAGAATATAAATTAAAGGGAGTAGCTTTTTTGTTGTTTTAAAACAAAGCCAAAAATTGCTACATGATCAGTTTTGAAGATTCAGCCTCTTAAAAATCTACAATGTAGAGAACGTACACACCTCCCAATGCCACAGCAGCGTAAGCATCCAAGCATCTGTGCTCTCTTCACAAAAAGGCCTACCCGAGTGAGGATATGTGATTAGATCCTCCTGCTCCAACAAACTGCCTAAATTCTTAATCTTGGGAAACACACAACATAAGTTACTTGACACTCACCACCACTGCACATTGCAAGACCTGTGCTAGGACAATATCGTCTCTGCATAACTTCAAAACCAGAAACAACAGCGGTCTCCTGTAAGCCCAGGACAACAGAGGAAGTATAGACAGTGGGAGACATAAGCTTCGACTGGATGCTATCTTTCATGTATGGCAGATGGCCAAATCTAGCCTATCTTTATGGCATCTCTACTGACTGGATACTGTTTTGCTTCTACTGCTGGCTGCTATGAGCTGCAAGGGCAGGGCGGCAGCAGCGGCTAGCCGTGCCATCCTGGCTGCGCAGCTCCACTGTACAGTGGAATGAGATGGGATGGTTAGTGGCCATTACTTCAAAGCATGCAAAAAGGGCTTAGGTCCTGCAAAGGCAGACATTGAGTTATGAACAAGCTGGCTCTTCAATACTGAAGATAATTAAACATCTAAGGAATTCAAATAAGAATTATTACAGCAGGAAAAACAATCATACATTTGCTTTCTCATTACTGGTTCAGTGCAAATCAGAAAAGTGTGGAAGGGAAAGAAAAAAGTCACATCACCTTTTTTCCTCCTATATATTGCAAATAAATCTATATTGTTTGACCGAAATGTTAACACTACCCAAATTCTAATATCAGCCAAATGTAAACTATTAATTTAATACCACTACTAAGTAAAACAAATACAAAACAGAAGTACTAAAAAACTCGTCATTTGTTTTCAGTTAAACTTTTGCCAAACAAGCTACTAATATTTGCCTCTTCAGACTTTTTTTCCAAGTAACACCAAGCATTTTGTGGATGAATTTGGATACATTTGTTGTCAGCCCAACAGGCCAGATTGGGGGACAGTCTGCCACCCACCTGCCTTATGACAGGAAACTGATGGAAACATGCTTTGGAAGTCTTATAATGGCTGTCTTCCGTCACTGAGCAATGTGTGGACCTTAACAGCATTCAGCAATTGTGTGACTGCATTTAGATGTGTGCAAGCAATACAAACTATATAGAAGAATGCAAATTGACTGCTGCACTTATCACATAAATACAAGCTTCTTATTTTCTAGCAGCATTCTACCACAACCTCTGTTATCAATATATTACTCTTAAAATAATATATCATCAGATAAACTTTAGCATTAACAGAGCCTGACAAATAAGCTATTTTCAGACAATCATTCATTTCAGTTACTTGCTTTGGGTAAGCAGCCCACAGCTAAATAGAACTGAGCTGCTGTGGGCAGTAAAACACAAGGACTAACGCAGAAGAAAAGGATTTACTTTGTTATATTGCAAAGGATACACCTGGCAAGCTCAATTTTTAGGAAAAACACACACACACACACGTGTCCCACAAGGACTTTTGAGGCCTTGCAGATGTATTGGTCTGCCAAGCCCAAAACTGATCCTGGGCTCCTGTTCAGCCTTAGGACTGCGCTGTTCAGCAATTCATCAAAGTCATGTAGCAGAGGTTTGCTTCCTCGATGGTGAGCTCTATCTAGCTAGGAATGTGAAACAAAAGCAGTTTCAACTGCATCGAGCTGGTGGACCTTAAGAGGATACCTTCCATCCAGACCATCAACTGCTACGGCAACATTTAGGGACCAAGCTCTCTAGAAGACTCATGGCTTGAACTTCTGCCTGCTTCTGCACATGCGGTTTTGGGGATGGCACTGCTAGAGCCATCTCTGTTCAAGTTCTCCCACGTTTTCAAAAAGCTCCTCAGATCATACTGTGGGCAACACGCACCAGAGCACTCTGAACCACTCTAGCTCCTGATGGAGTCCAAGGCACAAGTTACTGTGGGGCTGGACTTAGCTAAAATTTTAAGAGACACAATTTAGGATTAAAGACTTTCTAATTCTATTGTAACCTGCAGAACAGTTTCATGCTCAGATTAATCCCTAAGACTAAACCAGATATTCCAGCGAGGATCCTGGATACAAGACTATGGGTTTCCAGGAAAAGAATGGATCTAGAGGAGAAGATTACAGTGACAGTCCAGATTTTTTGAAGATGCAGTGCCACCATATTGCATCTCTGTAACTGCTGAAGAAGGTGACTCTGCTAGAAGGATATTTCATGGCAGTTGCTGCACGTGGAACGGGCAATATTGGTACTAATATGAAGGCACTCTGTAGAGGACCTTCTGGCAGGCACAGAACTGTTGTACCATCTAGCAGCAAGCAGCTGCAGGAAAAACCTTCCAGAAAACCCACAAGTTCATTTACCTTCACCCAGTGGAGGAACTTTTCTGTGGCTTTATAAACAGAAATACACCTGTCTTTGCTATGCCAGACAATGCCACTGTCCAACAGTTTTCTCAAGAGGTTCTTGATATTGGATGTACCTGTAAGAAGTTTTCCCAAGCAGATATTAGTCTGGATTCACTTTATGTCATGGAAGGAATTCTAGATACTGTTTTTATTTTTTTCCTCAACCAAGGTGTCAGCTTTTTTTTCTTTGCTTCCCCCCCCCCCTCAATTTACATGCTTCAAGGAAATAAATTATAGTATTCCAGCTTATTCTTAAACTCAGTTTTCTAGGTGTTTTGTTATGTCCTTTGAGATCCTTAGTTCAAATTAAACAACTTAAACAACAATAATGTTAATACTTTGAAATCTCATGAACCATGCAGTGACTTTTGGGAAAACTCTGTCAGTGAAACTAATGCCATTAATTTAAATCTGTAGTGTCCAAATGGTGTACTAGAAGTCACCAGATTAGACCTGACACATCTAAGTTTACTTGCCAAAATGCATGTCTGGCTTTGACAACCACAAAATTCTAGCTTCTTAGAAATTAGCTGTCATTATTATCTTCTTTCTTTCATTTAACAACTGCTAACTCACCTTCAACAGGGAAATGTCTTTACTTGAACGGTTGTGATTTCTTCTCTATTCACTGGTAACAAGAAAAAAAAAATTAAATTGTTGCTTAGGCTGATGTTGTTTTCTGTGATATGTTTTTTTATTCACTATAATTTCTCACACAATCTAGTGTTTATCAAAAATACACCAGGAAGTTTTGTCTGAAAACACATTGTCTATAGACAAAGATGCTTAACTTCCAGAACACACAGCTCAGTCTAGGCCTGCTCAGCTTCCCACAAAATACTTCATTGACTCTAAGCGTGCTCAGAAGACCAGCACAAGATTTAGCAAACATTCCAACATTTTATTATGTTTCTATTCCTCAAAAACCAGGAATTTTCCCAAGTTCTTGGGAAATAAAATAATTCTAGTGATTCAGGAATACTAATGGATAGCTTGCTAGCTTTGAGCAAAAGCAAAACAAAATGTATCCTATTAGCTTGAAAGGCTTTTTTTATTAGAGACTGTCTTTCATTATAGATCTGTAAAGCAGATCAAAATAGGATTTTGCCCCAGTTTTCTGCAGGAAAAACAATTTTGTAGATGTGTTAAATAGAACTAAGGTGGGGCAGCAGAGGTTGACACTACTATATACTTCAACCCTAAAACACAGGCAAAATTAAAAAAAAAAAAAACAAACAACTTGACAGCTTGCAAGACAAACTTTAAATTCCAATGCAATACGTATCTAAATATTCACAGCTAGGTAAATTGGGGTGTATTGTGCCAGATATTTTCTCAAGAAACAACATGTCTTTTGTGTCTATATTATGTAAAACATGCTCAGGTAGTATAGAAGAATATAAATTGGTATACATAAAGGTCACTCGTATCTTTAAACTAGGACATTTCAGTTGAGGTAAAAAATATCAGACTGCAAGGAGGGGAAAACCAATGTGAAAAAGAATAAATCACATTTTACTTTCCTATATAATTATAATGTATATACAAAAGTCACACAATTCCCTTTGACACTACCGATTGCCACAAGCAAAATGACTGGAAAACAACATGCTTTTAATATGTGTAACATAACAACACAATCCTTTTGACTGCAAAATTTGCAACAAAAATAATTCTAAAAAGGCAGCATACATGTAATCCATTTAAAAGTGTTAACAAGGTATAGCACGGTCTTAGTTGTATTTCCAATCTCTGTTATTAAATATAACCAGAAAATAACAGTAAAAATTAACCTAAAGCTTAACGGCTTATGTAAGAATGCTTTAATAAAAAAATGTTAGCGAGGTTATTGAACTGTACAATTAAACCCCTCCCACTAAATACTTTTCAGAGTAATTTCCATCTAAAGCTTATTCAGCAAACCAAAATGCCAATGCATTTCTTCAATTTCCACTTCTTTGAACCTGTTAATGTATGAATAAAAAAAGATTTATTTGTGTTATTAGCCACATATAACCCTCTTGTCTAAAAAGTAGCTTTAAACACAAAATTTCTGAGAAACACATGAACCTACAAAATATCTAAAAGATCATTTTGATTTTCTTCTGCAAGCTATGTTTGATTTACATCAATTAGATCTTTCACATAAGGTATCATATAACTGGAAGGCTAATAACCCAGAAATAACCTCATTAAAAAAGACAGCATATCGGTCTAAGCAGAATGAACTCTAAGCAGAAAAATTAGTGACCTGGAAAGTAGCAGGAAGAGGTAATAGCAATACAGAGAAAAAATACATTCCCATTAGCTACTCAAAAGTAGAAATCACCAGCAATAAAGTAAAAACACAATAGAAGCATAAGGAGAACATTTTAAAATATTTTTATCTTTTGAAATTCTGTAACAAAAAACATATTTCCCCAAACTAAGATACTGTCTAAAATTATGTTATTACTATGAGTTAGTCTGTGGTTTTTTCAGATGCTTAAAATGGTCCTTGGTAGAATATTATTAGCAAGTCTAATACATTTATATTAAATTATCAGTGTATGATTCCAGCGTCTACGGATTCATCTATTTTAAGATTAATGGTTAATAATGGCAACTCAAGTTGGATTTACATAGCTACCCCTTGTCTAACGTTAGCTGCTTAGACTCAAAGTCTAGCAAAACCTTTAAAAATAATTCTCATTAACGTATTGACAATATTTTCAGAAAGCACCCTTTTTTTAGTTTTGAGAAATAGTTTCAATATAAAGGCACTTTCTCTTAATTTTTTGTTAAATGCTTTCTTAGATATGTAGCTCCTCTTAGCTAATCCAGATCAAATTTGCCAGTGTAAATGAGAACAAAAAGTACTTAAATCACCATTGGATCACAAAATTTATCTTGGTTTTATTTGGCAAACTACCTATAGTTTACTTTAATTTCCAAAGCAAATTAACTCAAATTGAACTAATGGGTACTGCGCATAGGACAGATTTAAGTGATTTTCTCTGATTTTCAGTTTAATAGGTTTAAAGTCTGATGAGAGGAGAAAAAAAAACCAACACACATGAAGAAATGTTACTTATAGGCAAATCTCCTTTTTTTTTTTATTTTACTTCACAATTTTTAATGCAGGAAAACACTGTTTTTCCACCAAATTACTCCTTTTTTAGACACTCACCTTTGGATCAATGATTCAGCCGCACAACAGACTTAATTAAGCCATTTGGAATATTTTACTCTCCATGTCTATAGATTGTTGTAGACCATGATAGCTCACTTTTAGTTCATCGTCTTCAGAACTACAGCAATCTTATTTCTACTGTGGCCATGTTTCCAGCAGCTGCTGCCATCACCAAGGGTAAAGGATTCAGGTGATGCAAGGAGAACTATGATAAAACTGAAAACTTCTTTGAGCTTGTGGAGTCCGGTTTAGTCATACCTAGTCCAGAACATGAGCGACTCTGGTCTTGTGCTTTTCCATCCTTTCTCTGCAATATACCTACAAAATATATACCAGAAGAATGTGAGGAAGACAGACAGAGGACTGTGGGGCAGAAAATTCGTCAGCTCAGGAGAGGAAAAACATTCGTGATTTTTATCTCTTCTGCTTTAGTTCACAAAGCCAAACAGGTAACTCTGCTGAACATTTCTAACTGTGATGGCCTTTCCAGTTTCAGATATCTGGGAGAAAATAGACTTGTCTGAAACTGCTCCCCATTTCTTTTTGATAACACTGCCTGGCTCCACTACAAGCCAGGTAAGAAACTGGGAATTCATTGCATGCTAGATCACTTCTAAGCATCACTATTACCCAGTCCTGTTCCTTCCCTTTCCCCAAGGCTGATTTCTCCATCTCACTCTGATAGGAGAAGCTGGCCCATGGAATATGTCGCTAAAGGGAATTTGAAAATGCACTAGTAAGTAATAATATAAACAGTATCATAATATGAAACAAGCATATTTACAGTCAAAGAAAATAAAATCACTAATTTGGGGGTAACTGATATTTCTTCCCTCCCCCCCCAGTTTTCATGTCTCTTCTGAAAACAGTACATATCAACCTCCTCTTAATGAAAGGAGGGGAAACTTGGAAAGTTTCATCTTCCTTATGGTTAAATAAGCTTTCTAGCTAAGCTTTTTTTACCACAGGTTTAACCTGCTTATAAAGAATATAACTTCATTTAGCTCTAGGCTGCTCCTGAGACCACTACTACACCAGTGGTCAGAGAGTTTTCTCTTAAATATTATGATACCTCATTTTGTTTTCTTCTATTGCATATAAATGCCACACAGCAATATGGTACAGTGCACCGAAACACCAAAAAGGCTATATAGCAAACAATTTTTTGAATGAAACAATAGGAAAATGTAAACTGAAGACATTCCTACCTCCTATACTGTTACTTGTACCTTTAATGCTTTTCAGAACCCATTTTGCTGTTATCTACATACAGGACTCCAGGTGAGTGCTCCATTGAGCAAATACTGCACAAACACTTACTAAAATAAATTCTAGTGCATATATCTTAAAATCTGTAGAGAGGAGAAGGAAGATAGCCGCCAAGAAGGGAGATACTCTGCCAAAGGCACACAGTATGTGAACAGACAATCAGGAACACAAGTTACATACCTCCACTCTCATATGGGCCACCTCCAACGGCAATGGCCATTGCCACAAATGCTGCCTGGAGGGACAACTAACATTTTGTTGAAGTGAACTTGTATACATATCACTGAGGATTTTATTAGGGCAATACAATAAGACATATCAGAAGGCAAGGTTTTGAAACTTTATATTTATAATGTTACAAAAGCCAGTATTGCTAAAGGTAAAGCATCCTCAGCCTTTGAATGTTGACATTTCTAAAAAAAAAAAAAAAAGAAAAGAAAAAAGTGTCAGGCATGGGCACATTACTAAGCAATGATCCTCTCGGAGACAAAAAGCAGAGTGTAACATGGGAAATTTCTTGCTCCTAAAATCAAAGTAAACTCCGACAATTAGTTTTGGAGGCATCTGTGAGAAATCTTCTGGCAGATTTTCTCAGGCATCATCAAAAGTTAATGGGAGATGGGCACTTAATTCCCCTTTATGACTTTCAAAATAGATGTGGCCAGCTACTTTTAATTTATTAGGGAGCAGATTTGCAAGGACTCTTTTATTACAGAGGCAGTAAGGGGAGCTATTTTTCCATAAAATACATGTAAATATGATTTATGAAAGACACAAATATTACTGAAGTGAGGGATAAATTATTTCAAAACTTTATGTTCATAAAAGCCAGGTAAAAGTACATATTGCTTCAATATTTTTTGTTCTTTCCTGGGTATCTCTCCCGGGTAACTAGAAGGCATATTCTCTGTATTCTGCTCACCTTATCCTTGTAAGTACAGTATCTTTACTGAAGGCATCTGCTATGAAATTACTAAAGGAAACGAAGCTGGAACACATACTATTGCACAGTTACTGATCAGGCTGCTGCTTAAAGAAAAAAAAAAAGTACTACCACTGGAATTAAAATTTGCAAACTTTAAAGGAGAATTTACTTCAGAAACCACAGAGATAGGCATAGAAGTATCATATGAAACTGTTTTCTGAAAGATTTATTATTTTGTTAAATAAAATGCTTCCTAGGAATAATATTGCAGAAATCAGTGTAATTTGGAATCTCTTAAGTGTAAAACAATTTACTTGAAATAGTCCTTTTCCAGTCTTTCTTTTTTTTCTGTAGACTGACATGAAAGGAAACAGATGAAATTTTACTATTAACATCAAATAGTCCGCAGGAGGAGAAGTTTGAAAAAGAGAAGAAAGCCTTTCTTTCCCTGAAAATTATAGTCAATTGTGTCAAAATGACAATGAACTTTCTGACAGCTCTTGGTATCAGCTGTGCACCAAATTCCAGCAAGGGACAAGACCGAGCATCTGAGTTCAGATATTCCAAGGGATTTCAGTTAAGTACCTAATACCTTTGAAAGTCTCATTATAATAACTTGGCCAAAGCTTATCATAAAAACCCCTTGAACTCATCGCAGCTCCCTTCAATTGAATCAAACATTTATACTTTTAATAGTGATTAGGAGGAAAGCAGATACAAAATTCCTTCATCAATGAGTTGGCTTATATCTACTGCACTTTATTCTATGATTCTTCTAGCAGAGGTCCCCAGAAACAACCAAGGCTGTTCACATGAATAAGAACTCAACGTACAAAAACTAGTTGATAGCATTTTATCTCAAAAAGACTCTGCTAAACAATAAAATACTAGTCTTGTGAAGTGCTGAAGGCAACTTTATAGGTTTCGTACTGTAAATTAGTAACCTACAGTATCAGAGTTTGAGTCATACTAAGAAGTCATTGCTCTAAAATCCAAAAAAAGTTCACGACTGTATCTCAAAACTGGAAGTCTCTCAATATATGAACAAAAACCGGGAAGTATTAAAACAAGGAAAGAATTCAAGATAAACCAGAAATGAAGCACATTCCTGAAAGCCTTTCCTCAGTGGGCTGGCATTACACAGCTGAGAACCCAGACATTCTGCTGGGCTTTCAAAAGGACTGTGAAGGCCAAGGATCCAAACAAAGTGGCAATTAGAGGAATGTGCCAACTAAAGAGGAAGATGTGAGGACTTCACGTGAAAAAGTTCAGACCTTTGGTTAAAAGGTCACTGAAATGATTAATCATGGTGACCTAGCAAAGAACAGGAAGAAAATTAAGGTATATTCTACTTCTACATGGTGTGTGATCCAGTACAGCCTATAAGAACGAACATGTAAGACTAAATACACATAAATATTTGACAACAACAATATTGATCTGACAGATCTTTCTAGTATCAGTTTGGCCATTCCCAGTTTTAAAAAAATACCTCTGGTCATTAGAAGTAGCATGTTTCACTACTAGATGTTGTGGCTTGCAAATTAACTCCTTAAATGATGAAAAACAAAGGCAACAACTGTAACGTGTTACCGTCTACTAGATTTACTGTGTTACTGTCTACTAGATTTTTCTTGGGATTCAGTTTTCATGAAGTTCTCTACTTTCCTGAATCAGCCTTTGTAGATCATTCTACACCTTCTGGAATCCTCATATTTCTTTTTAAATATCAAATCAAACCAGCACACATATTCTTCAGGAGCAGAGCAATTGTTTTTGGTTAAAGTTGGCTTTGCCTCTTATTCTTTCAGATACTGTTGTGGCAACTGCTACTGAACTGCTCCTAAAAAAAGTAATTAATAAAGCATGAGTTAGGGCAGATGCAGCTCTGCCTTTACTGAGGGCTGTGCTGCTGCAATTGCACCTTATGACTTGCATGCACCTCAGAGCTGACCAGGGAGCTAATAGTAAAGCCATTTCCCTCATTTGCTGAAGATATAACATGCCGAAAAATCGTGTTTCTGGAGCACAGAAATAATGAGAAGGACATAGGTAAGAAGAATCCAGGACTCCAGAACCAATTTGTCATGGGGTGAAAAGGGCACACTGCAGCATTGCCAGTAAAAATTTAGCAAAATAATTTGCATAATCTGCAGATCCCAGGTTCATTTACCAAACTGGGAGGAGAGGAAAACAATGCACACCAAAATCTCCTTTCTACAGCATCAGGGAAAACACTGAGGGCAGAGGATGCAGATCAAAACATGGCACTACCCAAGGACGATCAGAGGCTCTTGACTGCCACCTGTGCAGCTTTTGCAAAAGGCGGACTAGAGATCTCAGGATAGGCAAGATTATCAGTATATAAAGAGTATACTAGGATTTTTAAAAAATACCCAAGAGGAAACGCAGAATAAATTTTTCTGGATACACAGAAGACTCCACAATGGTTAGCTGAATGACCAACAAACTCCTGCAGTCAGGTTCTAACTTGAGAACTTAATATATGCTGGCCACTCTCAGGCCCTTCCATTCACATTTTATGAGCTCTGAAAGCATTAAACTGTGATGAATACTTCTGAAAAGCCAGTTAAAAATTCACAGTAGAAATTCACAGTAGAAATTTTAAATTGTCCAGTAAAGTAAACGAGAATATGGCCATTACTTTTCCAGCCAGCACTATGCTTTCACAAGAATTTATTTTGCGGAAGACTACATGAAACTGTTCTCTGTGTTTGCCATATAGAGCAACTGCTATATGTTTACATGAGAAAGAATGTGATATCTCTCTAATAAAAAGCACTATGTGCTGTAGTAGCTCCATTAATCTCCCATCACAGTCTTACATAAAACTGTAAAACCTGGAGTCCTACTACAAGGCTCAGTAAAACCAAACAGAAGCCCCCCTGAGGGGAGCTCTGCCTTGGAGGAGGGCAGAGCTGTGCTCACCTGTAGCGGGAGCTGGCGTTCGGCAGCGGCTTCTGTGGCTGCATCCGGCTGTGGATATAGGGAGGGCAGCACGCCCCTGGTTAAATGCTCGTGCGCTACGGCAACACATATTTGAGTGCAATAGCTGAGCTTTTGCCCCCAGAGTATTTCTCACGTGTATTCTATTGTGTAAAATAAGACTTGATCACCAACCCGAGGTGTTCACGTGTCTGCTATTTATATAGCAAAACAGTTCCTTTAAACACTTTAAACAAGGGCAAGAGTTGCATTACAAAAAAAAAAAAAAAAAGCTTTGCTGACTGATGACAGTAGATGATGGAACACTTTCTAACTATGACCTGTTATGTCTAAAGAAGATTTAAGAATATTTTTCTCACAATTGGTCAATGAGATATTTGGAATATAGAGGAGGGGAAGAAGAAGGGGTGAAATGGCAACTGGCTAGTATGTCAGACGTGACAGTCAAATGTTACCAGAACTCAATCCTGGAGAAATATGGACTTCACAGTAAAGGTTGCTTAAAACAAAAGCCCATTTATCTGAATAGTGAAGACATTTAATCAATTTACATGAAGGATTTCAAAATTAGTCAGACTGTAATGAACTATGAAATACTGATTAATGAATTTTTGCAATGTTTGATTAGAAACTTAACATGTATGCTAGCACATTTTGCCATCACAGCATTTATAAGCTAATATTTGTTTCTTGAAATTACCAGAGTGTAAATAGTCTCTGGATTATGGGTCTGAGCATGTTTACTATTAACCAAGCTTTTTATTTCAAAAGTTAGTTGTGAGAATTTTTAACTTACTAAAATCTCTTGTTAAATTGAATAAATAATATTTCTTGTACTAGCCTCTTTACTACAACCTCTTAGGTCTTTCTGGTAGTGCATTAAGCAATCTGAGTAACATCTGTCATTTAGGACGCATTTTCTCATCTCCTACCCAGATTAAGAAACCAGTCAAGTTGCATTTAATAACCAGTGTATAGTAAGTTTACAATTATGCAGACATGCAGGTCATTGACCAGAAATTTTATTGCCTAAAGAGCAACCAAGGAAAAATGGGCCAGTGGTATGCACCATAGCTAGTGGGAATTTTACTACTGATTTCATAGGGAGCCAAGGGCAAACAGGAAGTAACAAAATAAATGCAACTCAAGACCATTTAATATTATGGCCAAAATAAAGTTTCAGTCAAGTATCATTAAAATACCCAGCTTTCATATCTGCAGTGCCAAGCATACACATAGTTAGGAAACACATACGTTTAGGTACTTATAAGTACACATATGAAGAAGTGAGTTGTACGCAAAACAACCCCTTCTACAAAAATGAAAAAGTTACTTCTACATATTTGTCTTTATTATTGTTATTATCTCTTCTCTGATACCAATTAATGAGCTACACTGACATCACTTTTTAGCTTTACACAGCAAGTCATCATTAAGGAGGAGACCCAGATACTCCTTGCCTTACTGTCATTTTTTGGCTAATTAGCTGAAATGGTCAGTTGTGGGATGCCTAAATGCTAAGAAGTGAGACTTTGAGCAAGTTCTAGATATTGATTCAGTCACTATTTTGTAAATCATAGATAATTCTGAAGAGACATTAAACACTCATTCACCAGTTGTCATTTTTCAAATGACATTATTACATCACCTTAAAGTTTACTCTCAATATACATTTCTTTTACTTGAATCACAGGTATCAGCCATCAAGTAAATTAGGTTGCGAGCCTTTTTAAATTTTTTTTTTTATAGTGAATAGTCATAATCTTGTTAATTAGAGTCTCATAATCTGAGCAAGTTAAAACCGAAAAAAAGCCTTCCTTTCATGACAATTAATATTCTAACTAAAAATTATAATTGGTAACAAAGTTAGCAAACCTAGAAATAGATCACATATTTTATGAGGTCATCAACAAGTGTAACAGAGTGTCAGTGAATGATTTTTATAAAGTATTAGTATAACAATCTTGTTTTGTAATTGGTTAGCTGTAGCTTCTTTTTATTGCATGTAAAATGAAGAGATCCCTTCATCCACAGTGAAAAATGGAAAATCATTCAGTTTGGGGTTTGCGGTTGCCAGTAGCAACAAATACTGGAATATTGCCATCTGGCCTCTTGTTTTAAATGAGATTTGAATAATCAATTTAATAATGGATAGAGTACATACTTAAAGAAATAATCACTTGTCATATCTTAAGAAAACTAGTATAAAAAATCCATTGTATGAATTAATGCAGAGCACATAGGCATCTAAAGAGATGAGGCAATTTTTATTTTCCTTGCTATTGCTTCAAAACCTTAAGTGCACAAGGTTTTAGGTGATCACATCAAACATTTAATAATCAGGAAGAATACTAGGAGTGATTGGTTTGTTACAGGCATTCAAATCCAGTAACCACCTAGTAGAGATTAAACCATATAGAAACATGACATTTTGAACACGCTTCTAAGTCCTATGGCATCCACAATAAAAGGAATAAAATTAAACACAGCAGAGAAACATGCTGAAATAGGTAAAATATTCATGTTACTATTGCTGCTTTGGACAGGACAAAATGAGAGTTCAGAACACAGGAACTCCAAAGTCACAAACGTTTGCTTCATTTATAAGACGTATACATAGCTGGCAAAGTGTTCCCACACACTGTGGCGAGACCAGCAATAGGATATAAGTGTTGATTCTGACCTGGAAACGTTGGACTTTTACAAAGACACTTCATTCTGAATTTGCATACAAAACTGTCATCACAAGAGAAAAAATAGGAATCAGATGCTTGACTATGGCAAATTAGCAAACCACATCCACTGTGGAATAAACAAGATAGGAGACAAACCTTAATCGCACTCTTTACCAATGTTGATTTTGACTGGAACTCGAAGTAACTGTTTTCAACGAACCTTGCATGAATGAAGTTCATCCCTCTGATGAGA
This sequence comes from Mycteria americana, assembly GCF_035582795.1. Taxonomy (NCBI): domain Eukaryota; kingdom Metazoa; phylum Chordata; class Aves; order Ciconiiformes; family Ciconiidae; genus Mycteria; species Mycteria americana. The sequence continues at coordinate 37,349,916 of NC_134372.1, forward strand.
AATGATACTCTTGAAAAGCCTCACCCTTGAATTGTGCATTTAATGTAACTGCAATTCATGCATTGTAGCACTTTGACAGCAGTTTTGAGATCGGCTCTATTTACACCATCTCTTTAGGAAAGAAGATGCTTTAAGCCAGGTTTGTATCTAGACTACCACCTTCCTTTCCCAGGTTACGCAGACTTCCAGGTACAAATACAAAAAATGCCCAGGTATGATATGCAGTATGGGATGTGGTCAATTTTCCATAGCCTGTGGCTTACAAGTAAAACAGACTTTACCTTACTCGACAGGTGCCAACAATATCACCATTCCCACTTCATATGATTTCTTCTTATTGGTAATCTGCCCGCTGGCATAGAGAGACCAACAAGAACCGCCGGTCAAGTGACTCGATCTGAGACAGCCTCTGGATTCCAGGCAGAACTGCACATGCAGGCAGGGCTCCAGTGACTGGCAGGTGTCATTTATATGTGTCATTTATATGTCAATCAACGTGACTTACTATGTCATCATAGTAAGTCACTTGTGGACTTACTATGACTTTTCCCCACAAATGGTGAGTACATTTTGATAATGAATGCTGTCAACATTATAACAAATGTATCGATATAATTTGAGCCACTGAATGGTGATACATATTTTTAAATAAAATGAAAATATAGAAGTGCCAGGCGGTTAGAAGATAATATAAGCTCTATACATGAGTTTTTTAGCTTGGTCAGATAGGCCTGCAAGTTACAGTTTCACAGGAGTGAATCACAAGGGGAAACTGGTAGGAGAGGATTGTTTAAGCCTTTACTTCAATAGTTATTGCTGTTTGCAGCAGTTTTTATGACCATTTATCTCTAGCATTTATAAAACACTAATCACCATGGAAATGCCTAGTATACATCCCAAGCAAAAAAGAAAGTCACTGCCTCCTTTATCAGGTCTTTTCTCTCAGAAGTAATATCTGTAGGTGGCTTTTCCATGCAATATTCTATTTTAATATATGCCTTCCCCAAGAACTAAACAGATTTTTAAAACCTTGGAAGATGGAAAAGGACAGACTGTTAATTAACTTCCCCCAAAATGCTTTTATATCATGAGAATAAAAGAACGAATAATGGTCTTTCAGTGATCAAAAGGAGAAGGAATTTTCAACCAGGAAACATGTAGGAGAAACCACTATGCTGAGGAACTTGAGAAAAAAGTCCTTTGCTCACCCAGACAAGTTTGCAATATATAAATCAATAAGCTCCTAGGGAAAACAGCCACTAACTCTCAAACTTAATGCATCTAATACACTACTGAATTAAATAAAGTTTTCCAACTTAGGGAGGTGGGGTGTCATGACAATTTTCAGAGCAGTCCACTACAGGAATAATACAGTTTTGTTAAAAAAAAAAAAATTAACAGGTAGCCAACAAAAGAGGAAATTATTTCTAGGATATAATCTCCAGCTTGTATCTGGGCTGGGGAAATAAATGAAAGCTCACAGAGTAGGCTGCTGCAGAGGGAGGAGTCTAGAACTGCCTAACTCCGAGGTTTATAATCCCTCCGCCACCTGGGTCTTGTTTTCAAGGCCTGTAGCTCTGCCATATAGTTTGTTTTGTGTCCCAAGAGAAGGCGCATCGTCGAAAGGCATTCTCTCTAAAGGAGCAGGTAGCCTTTCTCCTCACCAGGTATGACAGATATCAATCAGAATAAAATGAAACGCTAAAGAAGATAAATCTTCAAGAAGCATGAGCTTTCTCTGCCTGCCTCCAGTATTTGTGCTCGTTGTGAGTCGGACTGAGGTCTAGCAACGAACAATGCTGTGATCAGTTTTACCAGGTGGAGCAGTGAAGGTGTCTGCTCTGAAACACGAATGCCGCGCGTTGCCAGCACTAGTCACCTATGTTAGACATCAAACCTACGGAGGCTTATTAGGAAGTTTACTTGCCCACTTAAGTAAGTGGGCGCATTGTCAAGCCTTCTCTTTAAAAATGCCACTTTTAATCTTTCATTTAACAAAAGTATTGAGATAGCATGAATGAAACACTATCCACTTGTTAAGAAATTTGTTTTTCTTTCCTATTACTAAAGTTCATATCTTTTGGTTGTTAACCAAAAGAGTACTCAAGGTACTCAAAAAGAATTTCTATAAGGGTATATCCTCATAAAGCCCTTTCATAGACAAAGCACCCTGAAGAAAATCTTTTTTTTTTTTTTTTTTTCCCCCCCCATTTTAGGAAGACAAGAGGCATAACTTTACATCAGAGAGTAAAGTTGTCCTTACTCTCTGACAATCATAAAGTTAGCAAGCCAGATGTTGCTTTCACCTGCACCTAGTGCAATCTATTTCTAGCTCACTTAATAAAACCACCGTTGGAATTGTGGCTCAGAAAGTGCTGGGAAAATACAAAAATACAAAGCAGATGTGAAAGGAGAGTTATATGTATATGTACAGAGCAGTAAAAAACTTGATTTCATAAGTCTTCTTGTGAGCTACATGCTTACCATGCTGTTTTAAGCCATGCACCATTCTGAATAAATTTTTGTTCCCAAAATTCATACACACGCACTTCACCAAAAACATGTTCTTACAAAATGTTTTGAAGTTCTTTCTCTAAAGTTAACAGACCAGATAGTTTTTCACCAGACAGAACTTAACTAAAATCTTCAGAGAATTAATGGAATACGAGATAAAATATGAGTATCACCGAAATCATCGTGCACGTGAAGGTATTTACATGGTAAACTGTAATAAGTATCAAGAGTCAACCACAAAAAGTAAACTTGTTAATATTACTTGCAACATACCTCCTCAAAGATGAGGACCTGTGAGCTAACCCTGCATAGCTGACCAACACCCTGTGATGACTCCTTGCATAGTACATAGTGTTAAGAAGGGGATCCACCAAAGTCAGCCTGCTTAATGCAGAAACGCGGGTCCACATGATGCCATCATGTAGGTCATGGCTGTGCATATTTCGTGAAGCAAAATGCAAGGTTTTTTTCAAAACAAGGTGCAAATATAGACCATATTTTTAGAATTTATAAATTTTTTTTACACCAACGTCACTTTGTTAACTTGAATGACAAACTTTACTAAAAATTTGCTATTCAATCTAGTAATTTGCTCAGTGTGTTTCCTGGTGCATATTCAAATGGTCTAGGGACATTGTTACAGAGTACAGGACTTTGCATGGCAAACACTGAGTGACTCAGATTTTTGAAAAGGAATCTGGAAAACATCCCATGTAATGCATCTGCTCATCTAACATAAAATTCTGAGGCTAAGGTTTCCTAAGTAGGAGGGAAATATGATTATGTACTTGGCATCAATATGAACTATACCACATTCATTTTCTTCTGTGAAGAACCAGAGGGAGATGTGACCCTTCTGATTCTCCCACATAATTCTACTAAACTACAAAATATATGGCTTGTTCTAATAGGACAACATACGTAAAACTCTATGTGAGCTGTTGCTGATCCAGAGAGCATGCTGCTTATGTCTGAAAAGTGGGACATAAATACACAGAATAAAGATTCATGGGAAACAGGCCCGAATAAACCGTGTGCAAGTGGGAATGCAGATAGGGTGAATATGATTAGGGAAGGGAGACTGCTAGCTAGATAGAAGGTGGGGAGTTTCAAAAAAACAGGTGAGAAAGGTTCACAAAGTTTCATCTTTGGACTAATCACTGACGAGTCTGTGAAAGTCTGAGGTGTTTCCAGATGTTTTCATTACGGCTTTCTGCAAGAGTCCTGTGGGCTTATCTTGACACACTTTGATAACACATTTCCACTCTGCGGGAAAACAGTGATGGACCTACATGGACTTCTGGCAATTACACTCAATAACTTCTTTCCAGAATACAAGGAGCTAGAAGGAAAACAAGGACCAAAATCTCAGGAAGCATTTTTACTCCCTTCAGTGCAGATGGACAATATTTTGGGGCATGAAGGCCATTTGTTCAGGTTCTCCTTTGTTAATCACAACATTCTCTTGCATTGCATAACGTAAAAAAATTAAAATTCACCTTTATTGACATACTATGCCCTCTTTTTCAGTCACAAAGTGGACCGAGATGCTCTACACATCCTGCAGTGTGACAGTTTGTGACAAAGAGAACAACCTGATGGATTTCTTCACAGTTTCCTACCTAAGGACTGCAAACGGTATGTTTACGACGTTCTGTGGATGGGCGGCAAAGTGGATTGCTATGTGATTACGTTGTTCTGACGACTGTACTCTGATCAGATTGAACCCTGTGCAGAAGCAAGAGAGGAAGCTTGCGCCTGCCCTTGAAGTGAGGGAGCGTTCAGCCCCGCAGCCCCAGAAGCAGTGGGTAGAGCAGAACAGGGCGGGTAGCAGGGGCACAGTTTGCAGCAAAAGCCAGACTGGAAGTTTCCAGAGAAAAGAAGGGATCTGTCAGCAGCATGGAGCAGATCCAAGCCTTGGAGCTGAGACAGAAAGAAATTTTCTAGGAATCAGAGAGGACCGTGTGAAGTTTATTTTAATCCAGAAGCCACTAAGCCAAAGGACTGAAAAGCAAACTAGGAGAATAGGACCATCTCTTTCCCAGTCTCTGACAGGCAGGAGTAATTTATTTTAATCCCATTTTGTGGAGCTTTTCCCTCATTCAGCAATTCTGTTGTGCCTTGTTACAGAGTTATTTTGTTTTACATTATTATTAGTGTATTTTGATTAATATAGCTTTAAAAATGGGAAGCATTTTGGCTAGCTGATTTTAAAGGAAAGGGGAGGGGCAGATCCACCTCCAGTAGTCCTATATTCTAGCTCATACTGGTTCTTCTGATAAAAGTAGGTAATGAAATACAGCGGCTGGATCCATGTTTCAGCTATACAAGTAACGCAGTGAAAGTACGGAATGTGTAGCACTACACATCAGATTTCCACTATGCATCTCCAGAATAAGTGGTCCAACATCTGCCATGAAGCAGCAATGTTTTAAGTCTGTCATGAACTGAAGTCCACATAACAGGTTTCAAAATTTCCATAACCAAAAGTATTGCTTCAGGGGTGACTCAGGAAAGTTTGGCACCTTAGAACAGAAGCATATTTTCAGAAGCGCAGAGACAGAACAATGCACACCGAGACAATACCCTGTCCGTGCCAGTATCACTGGTCTAGTAGTCTTCTGTTTAGGTATTTTTAATAGAAAAAGCAACATATATTTAGGAACCACCAAGAAACTACTAACGAAATAGCCACATTTCTTGCAATTCTTTTACTTGTTAAATCAATCAGTAAACATGATGCAGTATGATGAAAGAAAACCTACTGTACTACAGGCACATATTTTTTTAGGGCATTAAAATAACCAGAAGTCTCTGAAAAACTAATACTTTCTTCCTACAGTAATCACTATCCAAAATGATGGATGATGATTTCCAAGAAACTGTAAACATTAGGGCTTAATTTTTAAAAGTAGAAGTCTAGGGCACATGAAAGATGGCTGAATTTAAGGGTCAGCTAGTCTATTAATAAATAGTAGAATTAGGAGAAGCTTTAATGTTTAAAGCATGCATGCGTACGTGTATGCTTATAGAGACAGTACAACAAAAATCACTGATCGATACAGTAATAGAAGCCACGATGAGGAAATGAGAAATATACTGCGGATAGAATTAGTACCTATTTGTATCCTAAATGCAATATGCAGAATACTTTTATAAGAAAAGTATTATGACACAGTAATTTGGCCATGAGAGGGTAATTGACTTAAGATATTCTGATAAAGATCGATTGCTAAGGTTTGGAGTTATGACACCAACAAAGTTACAATGACATTAGCACAAAGAGAGAGACACAAATCCATTATAAAGATACAATCAAATATTCAAAAAAGCCTGGCATGCTCATTACTTATTCATGCTAATACAAGTATATTAAGAAATCTAAACAGTGTTAGCGTTCAATCACTCACAAACCAAATGAGGTTTTGCATTTATCAGCCACCAGTCATCAAGACGTAACATTAGCTGTACAAAGGTGGTAATATGACATAACTGGAGATATTTATATCAGCCTACACAGAATGAGAGATACAGTAGGATTTATTAAACTGAGTAATGCCTTCACATTCAGCACAGCAATAAAAGAAATAGCTGTGCAGAAGTCATTTCCCCAGACAATAAGATTTACCTTCATAATCACTTAAAGAAGTTGTGTATGCTTTCAAGGGTCTAAAATAATCTTCTCACCCTTAATAAACAAACTGCTGCTTAAGTTTGCAAATACAGAATGGGGTGCTAAAATTTTTAAAACATACCCCAAAACCCAAGTGAGTTGTCAGGGTGTCTGTCTTGCTGGGTTTTAGCACTTTTTCTCTTAGGCTGGTTAAAGAACCACCAAGGTTAATTTAGACGCTAATGGATTTTTGTAAGTTTTATTAAACTCCCTCCATATTGCACTTGAATCTCAAATGGTTTCATCATCCAAACAGTCAAACCCAAGACTCTCACTCAGGCTGGGATACACAACAGGTTTATTTCTCAGATCAGGCAGGCTTCTTTTAAATCCTTTCCTTGGACGTGCATCAGTTATTTTGCTGGAAATTTTTGTAGTGTTATTCGGTATGCCTTTAACTTTCTTGCTCATCAGATAAGTAGCTATGGTCTGGAAACGCTCTGGATAAACTGCCCGTTTCAGTGGGAAAGAGACCTGCCATCAGGGTGCTGAGGCTCCCTGGTCCTGTCTGGCCATCCCTGGGCTGTCTCGGAACCCAGTTCCCTCACCGGGCCCGATTCTGGCCCTCCCCCCCATCGGCTGACATCCAGCCCAGCCCTCCGCCGGTCCCATCCCCAGGGACTCGCCTGATGCCCTGGGCTGGGGCTGCCCTCAGCGCCCTGCTCGCTGGCTGGGGCGGCGGGCTGAGCCCTCGCCGTGACGCCCTGCGCTGCCCCTCCTGCCGGCGCTCAGGGAGCTGCTGGCCCTTCAACTTTTCTAGAGTTATTTCTAGACACTGTACCAAATGGCTATGCTTTTCTCGCCAATAGTGAAACTGTAAACGTTTTTGCGTTGGGTGAGGAGCAGAAGTCAAACTTTGATCACCAAAACAACAACAACAACAACAAAAATAATTCTAGAACTAAACTAAAATACTAAAGGTTACTGTAATTACATGTTGCGTGATATACCTCCTAGTGCAAGGACACAGTACATCCGCAGATGTTAACACTTGCTTTACAGCAGCGCTTGAGTAAGGTATTGCTTCGGTTTGATCCTGATGACATGCCATTTATAAACTGTGACTGATAAATCTAATGCCTCTGAAATCAGATAAAACTTTGATAAATGACTTCTTAGTGAGCAGGCTGCAATAGCTACTCCTGTCCACGTTTAGCCACCCTGCTGCAATCAGCACCATTTTGTTTAATCAACAGTTCAGACAACAATACATTTGAAAGCTATCACACCATTAAGAGATGTGAAGATATTCTTTTCCTGAAGGATACGTTAAGACAGAAAACTACAAAAACTAAACTCTTTCTGTAACGGTTTTTATAGCATGACTACTTGCTAGGGGAAGTCACACAATTTTAAATATGACTTTTATTCCAAGGGCTTTTCCCATATTTTGTGGTGATAAGACTTGAGAAAGACCCTGTAGCAGAATCAAACACATGTGGTAACACAATCATTTGCTCCTTCACAGATAAGTTAAAGCATCACTGATGCTTTAACAAAAAGAAAACATTATGCAAGGGTGACTTAAAAACCAAAATGATAAAAGGAGCCGTAGAACTACAGCAGTGTGGGAAAAAATAGAATTTTGCGGTTAACGCAAAATAAAATTGTGCCAAGGCTGCTAATGCCATGCCACTCCTTTTCCACAGTCAGGGCAATTCTCCATAAAAATACAAAATGAATTTATGGTGATGTCAAAGAGCATGAGGTGCAGAAGATCAAGTAGAGACTGGTTTGTTTATATCCAGAGCACATCAGCCTGCTGGGCAGAATAAGCTAAACAATTCATAGATGCTAAACACTTCCTATTTACCCCTTCCCTCTGGATTTTGTGAACAGGTCACGTGCAGCTGAGTGCAGAAGTATCATATTGTTCATTTGATCTTCACCCAGTGGGACCAAGTTTCCAGATTAGCAAGTGATTTTTGAAACAGAATGGTAGCATTGGGTTTGTTACTTTCTTAAACTGGTTAGCAGCCACATGAGGTAAATTATTTCACTTTAAGTGGAAATATTATTCATATGTTAGGTTTTTAAATTTAACTCTGATCCTGAACAGGGGAGCAGAACAGAGTTACAAGGCTTCTGGAGTTGACAAAGCCAGAAGAGAAATCAGCAATTAGGAAAGGGGTGGGTCAGCAATTACCTATCAAAAATATTCTTCTCAATTATTCCAGCAGAACAGTCTACCTCTCTTCAACTAGGAAGCAGATATATGTTGAACCAATTTTTGGAAGGGAATAGCTTATCCACTCCCCAATGAAGGAGAAGGCTGCTAAACTAAGTGATAGCAGTACCTAATAGCAAGTGAGGAAATAATCTAGTGCAGGTACTGCTTTAGTACAACCAGAAGACGACATAAGGGAAAACATTCCTTAAAGAAGCTGAAGGATAGGATCAAGGATTTTAATGAACAGTGACAAAATCCCATTTCTCAGCCCTTAACATCTTCTATGAGAAGAGGGCAGAAGGGCCAAACAGCGGACTGATGGTGAACTGTGAAACAACTGCATCATGCATCAAATAGCCACAATTAAAATCAAAATCATATGATAATCAGAGTTCCCAGGTAAGTTAAGTTAATAAAGCTAAGGTCTACACCCCCCCACCTTGCCTTTCTTTTCACCTCTGGTAAACAATACCCAAGTACAGAATAATGTAAAATCACTGTGTACAACTAATTTCATTCTCAAACACAATCTCTCCTCTGTCTTCAGAAATTAAACAGGAAGCAGAATTATCCAGATAAGGAAGATTTGGGTTGATCTAAATGAGCAACTTTCACCTAGTCACAAGGAATGACAAATTGAAAACTTCTCCAAAATGCAGGTACACAATTAAATTCTGCTATCGAATGAAATAATTGGGACTAACATAACATATGCAACATCACTCCAATCACTGTGTCCCTGCTTGGTGACTATTAATCTTTCTCTGCCCAGTTTCCACTTCATCTTGGAATGAGAACAAAATGATAAAGAGATAAACCTAGCTAGTACAGTACACAACATAACACAGTGTTTCCTAATTTAACCCTCCACTGATTGTCTACACTTTTCAGTATTTCCAGAGTACAGCAAATATAAATAGTTAAGATACTGTCGAAACAGCTGGTTGAGAGTGAGAGCTTTTTGTTGACATTTATTCTCAGAGCACCATTAAGATCCCACCCTGAAAACACTGGGACAACCCCCACTGATCTCCACAGATCCAGTAGATAATTATTTGACGTTGGAGCCCCATTAGTTTTGAGGAAAGAGTTCAGACTACTGCATATCAACAAGACCAACCTTTGGTTGATCAGCGGCTATGTAAATCAGAATTTGGCAACTGCGCCAGCCATGCCTGAGTTGCTCCTAAAACTGTCTCACTTGTATTTTACACTTGTTAAAGAAAGAATAGAAAAGAGGAATAGAAAAGAGGAGAGGAAGCAATACAATCAACTAGATAGCAACATTTAATGCCAACATTTTTTTCCTGAGTCTATAGAGTGAAATACGAGATTTCTTCTCCTCTCCTGAAGACTTCTTGACCTAAGATTTCAGCCTCAGCTACACAGATCTGCTTTAGTACAGTACACATTGTCATAGGTGTACATGCAAGGGAAGGATCTTGCACAGGAAAAGAACGAGTCAATAGTGCTGGGAGCATAAAGAGAGGAGGCATGAGCTACTGTTCCTCCTTGTTCAAGAAATACAGGCCTGAATCATACTGGTAAAGGAAAAGAAGTCATGGACAGGATAAACTCTTCTTCAGCTTTGACTTTATTATGTTCTCTCTCGTAACATGATGATTTAGCTTGAAACTTTTTGAATTCTCCAGACATATTCAGAATGGGGAGGGAGGGAAGGAGGGAGGGAGGGTGGTTGGGGCATACTGAAGTCCCATGCATCAATCTGCTTTGTACCAGAGCTTCATAAACCTCTCTGGTTTGGATTCCTAAGAGACGTGTTGATATTGATAACCATGAGTCGGCACAGCTTTGCTTTGAATTTTGAAAAACTCTATAAATCATGGGAAAACCATGATCTCCACCCAAACAATCTTATCTTTCTTATCATCCTATCTACTTTCTTCTGTAATCTGTATACTTCCCTTTTAAATTTCCCTTTCTCCTATTCATCTCTTCCATGATTCTTCTTATCTGACACCTTTCTTTCTTAAATCTGCTTATAAAAGGACATTTCTCCTTCAAACAGTTGCTCTGATGACCTCCTTAGTTCTCATTTCAACACAAAATAAACTTCTGTTTTGACTCTTGCATTCCAAATGAGTATTCCTCACCAGACTGTGTGGGTTTAATGCAACACAGATCAGGAGAACAAAGACACTAAAATTCATATGTCAAGAACTAGGTAAAGAAAGTATTATTAAAAGGCAATAAAGGGATTAAAAGGGAACTGGGTATTTCTGAGTATTTTCTTTGTTTTCATACTATCTGTACCTGACATAGTACAGAAATTTTGGGCAAACAACCCAGATTTAACATAGATCAACTGAACATGAAATCACAGTGTATGATTCCAAAAGATCTGTTCTGTACAAAACTGGCTTTTCCTGGAGAGGAAAGCCAAGATAAAACTGGCATAAATTTAACATGATACATTCTGTCAACTGTTTATTTGATTTGATAATACAAACGGATAGTTAACCCCTATTTAAAAGACACAGGACACCATCTTAGGTGGATGTCAGATATGGTCCATCTAGAGTTACTAAAAAGATGTCCAACATTGTGCTAGTGATACACAAGGTACTTTGAAGAAAATCCAAAAAACAGAGAGATTTTAGTGTTCTCACAGAATAGGTACTTATTTCCATATGTACATGGAAACACAGTACCAAAATAATCCACTAATTTATCACTAACAACTGGTAACTTCAGCAGGATGAAGAGATTTGATCAAAGAAAGCTGTCATTCAGCTCTCCAAGATGCATTTTGACTATTCATTGCAGCTAAGAAAACTGGGAGCAATATCACATGTGTGATATGCTTATAAAGGAGTGGCATAGAAGAGCACACAAGTCCAGAAATATGCTAATATTTCTAATATTGTTAATGAAATCCTGAGACAGAGTAGTGAAGTTTAAGACATAGAACATAAGTTATCCAAGTTCAAAAGGATAAACACTAAAAAATCTGTAATTTGGGGTAGCATATTTTCTGTCTGAAGGAATCAGCTTTTGATTAAGCAATTGACTTTTGTAGTAAATAACATTAAAATAAAGAACTTTAATTTCATCAATATTATAACATTAAAATACAAAAACCACTAACTGCCATGGACAAATGTTTTCGATTATATTTAAAGAGAATAAGGGATGGGTTCTGTGGGAACTTGACATTTATCATTCAAGTGAGAAGAGATTTTTTGAATCTCAAATAACACAGCTAAGAGCAAGTTAAGTGATCTTTTTTCTCTCACAGATGGAATAATGCTACATCTTCCTACAGCCCATCATGTATTCTGTTTCAGTTGTGTAATGACATGCAGAGGTTTCAGGAGAAATGTGGAAAGCAGAAAACCTGCTGTCCTCCTGAAATCTTCATAGCAGATGCACAGTAAACTTGCGTAGTAGAGGATCACTTACTCCCAGCTGATTCACATATCTTATGGCAAAAATAAAGGAGGTATTTCCATCTTCTGCACACAGACACACAAACACACACACACGCTCCCAATCTCTTATCATGCAGCGCTGCCTGTCTCAAGTTTAGATTTCGGTATTTTCATAAAATATAATGCCATAAGTGCATTCATATTTCATGAATAATTTCCAATTGAAAGTAAACTACAGTTGTCAAAATAAGTGAATGAAGTATCTTTGCTTATTAACATGATAAAGTTAAATATTTTACTAGAGGTCTGCTAATTCTTAATGTACAAAATTCTTCAGCCTCTAGATAATCCACCTGACTGCACATACCTTGTACTCTTGAAGACCATTTAACTTAGACCTTAACACAAAAACCATAGTACATCTATGATTTCAACTTCTGAGAGTGTTGTTACACCTACTTACCAGCAAGTGCTGTACTTCAGCTATACAAGATTGCAAACAAAATACATGTCTCCTTCCACTACAAGCGATGAGATGAGACAGGTATCATTTAAATTTTCCTTCACAGTTCTTTACTGTAAAGGCACAGGATTAATCCAAATAGGTTTGAGCCATGTTACAGCAAGGTTTCTAGCTCAACGGTCATTTTTCCTTGACATTTTTCATTCATCCTACTACCAAAACACTAAATCATACACCCCGATCACACAACTTTGTATCCAAATTCATACAGAGGATTATCAGAGATTCTTTTTAATTGAAAAGATCCACTTTCAGGATTCTCTCCTTTTAGTTTAACAGAAACTTTTTTTTCCTTGATTTATGAGGCATATAAAAATTTCAGCATACCAAATATATGCAAAAATGGTTAACTAAAAGCTAGTAAACAGAAAATAAGACAGTTGCTCAAAGATTACTGGTGTTTGCTCCAGGAGGGTCACCATGAAGAAGCAGCCTTGTGAAAATTGAAAAGCATACCACAGGACCGGCAGAAAATTCAAGTGCTGGAGTCAATAGGGCTGTTTAAGCAAAGGTCACTTTAAGAAGATTCCTGTATCGAGATAGACTAGGAGAAAGTGTGTTTTATGTGGTTCTACGTGTGCATTAGAGCTATCCTTAAAAACAAAAATAAATTAAAACTAAAGCAAAGGTAACTGAAAAAGATAAGAGGTTTTTAACAGCTTAAGGAAAATAATATCCTCTTCCACTTTGCTTTGAATTATTGCCTAACGTGAAAGCTAGTTTTCCACAAACTTATGAAGAAACAGCATTGTCATAATGGAAAAGCACATCCACTGCAACTACCAGGCCATTTTTTCTGTATAGAACATTTTCAAGAGAACCATTCTTGACTAGAGCCAACCTATTGAACAAACATAAGCCTATTACATAATCAAGACTTTTTTTTTAAAGGACTAGATGGGATGATTAAAAGGAAGAGATTATAAGATGAAGCTATACAAAGACTTCAGAAAAGTTCTATTCCCTTCTAAGGAAAAAAAAGTACAAAAAGCATTCAAAAGCCAACACAGCACCTTTGTTGGTCAGCTGAGTATATCCAAAATATTTACATCTTGTAAAATATAGATTTGCTTTCAATTTTTCATTTTTTTTTAAATACAAGCAATTAGGAAGGATTTCCAATAAAAAGATATGTTAGTATTTGCCAAAAAATTATAGCATCAAATACATAAAGAACACTACCTCAATAATATATCAACTAGCATGGCTTTCTGCAGCTCACAGATCAACTAAGTTGGCACAATTAGTTGGTATGCTATTTAAGCTAATCTGTAAAAAGTGACTTATTTAATGGTAAAAACCAGATTAGAATAAAAACCAAGCCATACTAATTATAGAAAATACAAGGTATAAACTTTTAACAGGTTTGTTTAAAAAACAATTTAATAGCTAAGTGATGTATGTTTTACCTGAACATGCATTCTCATTAAAAGCAAAGTAAATATCTCTGAATACAGATATATTCCGTGCCATTCTCTTTATTACTTAATTTCCCAGGTATCTCAGCATGATCTGAATAAATTATGCTGACAATACAACAATATAAATGATAAATCAACAACACAATTTTAGTGATATATAGCATGAAATGTAAATAATAACCAGCACTGCTAATTGGCTCGCTACCTGGCAACAAATCAGTAAGTAAGCTGTTTCACTGGTAATGCTTCAGCTGTGTACCACCCTAATCATTAAGCATTTCTAGCTATTCTAAGCTGTTTCTACTGTTTTGTATAAGAAACTGTACTGTATCATAAAAAAAAAAAAAATGCCTGAAAGACACCCTTGTTGGGAAAAAAAAAAAAATTGCCCATTGACAGCATCTGGATATTACGAACCAACTCCTGCTACAACGTGTGGCAGAAGCATTAGTCAATTCATTGCTTGAAATACCAAATCAGAACGCGTTTTACTTGAAAAGCTAAAATAGAACATTGAGAGACTGAACTTATTTACCAGCCCAGGGAATTATCAATGTCTAGAAGAGTCTGTAGTCTTTGCTTCAGGACTTTATTTATTGTCCAAACACAAAAGATGAACATAAAAGTGTAAATCCTGTTTTCCATCATAGGCTGAAGATTCCCTGACCTCTGATGGGGGAATGAGACTCCTCCTTCAGCCCGGAGACTTCCACAGAGCTCCTTACCTGAGGAGGGCCTCCCTCTTCCAGAGCAGAGGCTTGCTTCTACGCAGCAATCATAAGACCCAGCCACCTGACACTGCTCTGCAAGGCTGTGCTCAGCCTCTCTCGCTCTTTCCTAACCTGTAGTAAATTACAGCCCCATGCTGACGGAAGCAGACATCGAAGTTAGGAAAGAATCATCCTACAAGTCACAGCAGTATGCTCAGCATCCTATTGCCCGTAATGAACAGGTTCCAGGCTTTGTTGAAAAGAAAACAAAAATCACCAATATCCCAAAGGGAGACTCATTGAAAAATTTGTCATAGGATAAATGTTAGCTCATGTTTTCCTAATTTATTTCATTGCATCTGTGAGAATTGCCTTACAAACATGGACATTTAGTTTTGTTTTGTCTTCTAATCCTGCCACGCTTTTCACTCCAAAGACTTTCTTCATCTGTAATTCCCATTCTGCAAAACATCAAAACCTCCTCCTTATCAATTTTCAATTTGTTGGCACACCTTTTTGTTTGCGCTATGGGACACAGCCAAGAAAGAAATCGGATTTACCTTGTGTAAATCACTTGTTTTCTATAAAATCCTAGTCATCTTCTCATTCATTTAAACTAAACTCTCCTATTTTCATTCTTTCTTTGTATGTAAATTTCTCTATGCTTCTGGACACTTTTCATGACTATTGCTGTATCCTTTCTGTTTATGATGTATATATTTTCAAGCAGAAAGGTATGAATTCAACAGTGTATTCAAGGCAAGAGGATATCGCTGATAGGTATCATAATATTTGCAGTATTATTTTCCAACCCATTCTTTATTCATCCAACCATTTTGTTTGCTGCTAAGACCACCGCTGTGAACTGAGCAGCCTTTTCTATTGAGCTGTCTACAGTAATGATGATCATGGCGAAACCCTATCCCCAATGAAAGAAATGGCAAGACTCCCAGAGACTTCAGTAGGATCTGAATTTCACTGAAGTTCTTTCTATCAAGTAGTTATAGCTCATTTACAATTCAATCAATGGTTATGAACACTGCAAATAATTCTATACAATTTACGTTGCAGAAAATTTGTCAAAACTGAGTATATTTGAATTTCTGCTCCCTAATTGCCTAAATCAGGTAGATCTCCAGAATTCCTCAGAGGCTTCTATGAACTTGACTAAGCAAAAATTGTTGTCATCTATATTTTTGTTTCTTTTACTTTGCATTCCTTATACACCTTTATTTTATCCTTTACACTGCAAATAAATCCAATAAATGTACTGAAGGATCATCATCAATCCTGAGCCTCTGGGAGCCCCCTGTTAACTTTTACCTATGCTCAGCACCGGCCAGTTCTCCATTGTCTGTTACTTTTTCCAAGGGTCCAAATGCATTTCATTAAGCTGTTCTTTCTGTAGCTGCCCATTCCTTGGTAAATGTAAATATTTCTAGTAGCCTGAGAGGTATTGTTTATGATGACTTCTCTATTCCTACTACATGTGCCTTCTTATAAGTATTTTTAAATTGTTATTATTGTTGCTAGTGTTTTAAATCCAGATAATCTCTTTTCCCCTGTTTGTACTGAACCTAAATTCACAAACTGATGAAGAGTTTCTGTTCCAGAAATGGAACAGAGAACAAAAGCAAAATTGTGAGCTAGAAAACTAAAGGTTACAGTCCTCATTGCATATCTACAAGTGCATATCTACAATTTACAATTCTGTTTTACAGCACAGTCACATTGCAGTGTATTTAAGTTAATTTGAAAATACTACACATTTGCAAAAGTCTCTACCATCTGCTGCTTATATAACCATCAATTTCAGAATTAAGCGATGGAGGCAAAGGAGCTGAACATAATCTCTATTCCAAAGTCTTACTAATATTACAAAGCTTGGTAATATTATCCATAGCATTTCTTGATGGAGCATGGTGGAGGACTACACTAACGCAGCCCCATTAGTGTGTACCTTATGCAGAGCATGGATTTTTCAGGACGTTAGGGGTTTTCGCATGGATCTGCACTGTATCACATCAAAGGTACCAGTTTGCTTGGAAATAATCTGAGATTTTTAACATGCACTGCAGTACACTACCTCATAGGAAATATGCATGTTAGTGTGTGCCTAAGTAAACAGGGAGCTGTGAGCCCTTAGGTGAACTACTTGAGTTATTCAGTATGAATCTTACTTAGTCCTATCATCCTATGGGGCTCTCCATTTCTTGAGTCTTCGATTTAATAAATCCACTAAAATTAACAAATCAGCAATTAATAAGGAATTAATATGGTTCAGGCATGTTTAAAGTTAAATAAGCACTTAAGTGTTTTACTAAATAGGAGCTTAAGACAACACATACTACTTTTTTCCTCTAGGTTACGCTTTTAGTTTCAAATTGCTGAGGTGGCACTGGTAGCCAAACTCAAACTCCAACCAGCCACAAATTCAGGATGAAACATGTCTCTGGTGTTTAAAGTACCCTTTGCTGTGACAGTAAGACATCACGGTCTCTGCCAATGACAAGGTGCTGTCTAGTGAGACAGGAATAATATAGATATCGTGAAACATGATGCAATTATTTTCTAAAAAATAAAAACAAATTAAAAAAATAAAAAACTAAAACTAAGCAATGAAAAAAACCACAAAAAAGAATAAAATTGTTTCTTCATGAAACTAATATACTGGGATATCAATGGCTGTGGTATCATAATTTCTCTGTAAAAAGCAAAATATATATGTGGTGCTATTTCTTTAAATCCCTTTTCCAGGGGAGAATGAAATATATATCTGGGGACAGAGGGATGCTGCCTCATGGTAAATGGATGGATGCAGGAACAGCTGTTACATTATCCTTTGCTAACAAAGTGGCAAAGTTCTCATATACACCTACTCTCCCACTGGCACATCCATGCTTGTACACGTGCAAATATTCAGGAACGCACGCAATACCTAGTAGCATATATGTTCTATGCTTTCAATGACAACAGGATTAATTTTGTTTAAAATTTTTAACTGAAGTCAAAACATTTTTGCATTTGGCATATGCTGGCAGCAAATAAAATGATCCTGACGAATGGCATAAAACTATTAATTATGTTTTGTTCACTCTATTGTTAGTGTATTGCTTGTGTGGTTAAAAATTAACTCTATGATCTTATTTAAAACAATACACGTGTCATTTCAGGCATTCCTAAAAAGGATGCTTAGTAATAATAAATAGGTGTACTTGTCAAGAGAAATTTGCTAACAAAGTGAATTCAAGCATCTTAAATAGATAAAAGAAAGCAACTATAAATTACGGCAGGATAATATTTGGTTTTATTTTTTTAAAGATTCCCCTCTCTGTTTTTATTCATTGATGAATTTTAGATATGCAGATAAAGACAATAAATGTTTCATGATTATACGGGCATTCCAGAGTCTCCAGACAACCTTAAATATTTCAATGTCTGGGAAAAGTGTCAGACTGTATCATAGTGTCAGTATTATAAACACTAATAATGTTGATAAGGGTAACTTGAACGATTTGAAAGTAGAACTGTCAAAGTTATTCTTAACCAGGGCACGCAGTAGAGAACACATCAGCATTCTCATGCCCTCATGCAATGATGCAAGAGAAACAAATAGGACTTTGGAAGTCAAATTTGTAGCACATCTGCATTTGTCATTCACATCTGTACACAAGTAAGTGTGCAAATAACTTAGGTAAGTGTACAATCAGCCACAATATGTCAAGGAAATGCCAACTTACATGGTTTCAAATATACAAAATTTGCCTGCACAATCTCAGAAAACAGTTTTGAAAATCTGGCATTTTGAACTTACCTCTCTGCAGCAATGTCAATGAGGTTCTTCATGAGAGCACACATTTTTCTGGGGACAATGTATCTTAGTAATCCCATGATCTAAATAGAGATAATACATTTGTCAAAAAATATGCATGCTTTATCAGGATGAATTTGTTCTAACATCTACTATCTTTTCCCCAGATGGATGAAATAACCTGCACAAAACCACAAAAGAAGTGTTTTCCATTTGAAGGGGGGGGGGGGGGAGGTCCATCACTTTAAGAAATTTATGTAGGTTTCATTTTCATCAAGTATTTATTTCCCTCCCCCTGAAAATTTGTTTCTTATTTAGAAACAAATTTACATTCAAAAAATTCACAACCACTTTGTATTCCCAAAGCCACTTGGGAGAAACCAGGAGAGAGCAAAAATTCAAGGCCAGTCCTCCAAAAAGCAACCCCCTAGCTCCAGAGGGTGAAGAAGGCCTAAAACTGGAAGAGGGCTATGAAGTGATCACTGGCTCAGAGGAGATTCTCAACGTGTTCCAAATCAGTTTTCCAGTCAGTAGGTACTGAATGACCCAGACACACCAAAGTCACCCTAATGGCCATAACAAAGCTCATCAGAAGAGCGAGTGTTTATATCGAGCAATTCTATCAAAACAGAAGGGGTGCGTTTCAACATCTGTACTCTAACAAAGATTTGCCAGCACCACCACTGCAGCAAGGATAAGCAAAGCTCACAGAGGCAATATCTGGGTTGACAGTGTATCTACATGAATATGTAAAATCTGCTTAGGCACTGTCAGAAAAGCTGTCATAGAACTGAGCAGTGAGGATGTTTTAGAGCTACATTACGGGCAGAAAATTTCTGATGCTTTTGTGAGGGAGGATACCATTTGCAAAGATTTGACTAGAACTGAATTTCCCTTAGGAAATTACAACCATTTATACACAGCATTTAGTCCTAAAATTCTTAACAGTATCCCCTTCAACCGGTTCTCTTTTCAGTCTAAATTTGCCAATTGATGGGTTGCTACACTCTTTCAATGTACGCAAGTAACTGCTTACCAAGAACACAACACCAGTATAGTTCGTGGACAACAAAAAGGAAACATATGTTTGTGCCAGGAGGGCAATCAATTAACTTTTCTAAGATTTTGCACCGGCATAAAGATCATTGCCTGAATTTCAGACGTGATGTGGAAGTGGGTAAAAATATTGGCAAAAAGGAGCAGACAAACATTCACAGGGAGAGACAGCATGGCAATACTAGTAAGACCTTCTCCAGGCCTCAGTGCACACAGAAGCTTTTACAGGACAGTGCCCTTTATGTGAATAATATATAAATGCCTTCAGAAATTGCAAGAAAAGCTTGGGTTTTTTTCTTTTTTTCCCTTTTTTCTTTTTTTTTTTTTTTAAGCAGCACAACTTCTTTCATCGCCTTTTTGTAAATCCTTAATAGTGTGTTATCATAGTGTTTATATGTGAAGACAGCACTGTGGCAAAACTTGTTATTGATCATGGTTTAAATTGTCTGAGGAATTCTCTCTAAGACTTATGAAAGAAGTTAAGTATCTTTTGTGCATAATATCCTTTTATTTTCCCACTTCATTTATTTTGCTAACTGAAATGTGTGTATACATCTAACCACATAATGTTTTAGCACCTTTGAACTATTTCTAACAATTTTTTTGATCCATATATGGACATAGGAATGTTGGGAATGTAAAATATACATATTTTTAGACAACCAACCATCTTACATCAGCTAATAAGTTAAATATTTCGTATGCCCTAGAAACTCAGATTTGGAAAGAGAAACAGTATTTAAGAACTTCTGATCTACCCAATGATTCCTTGAAGTATAAACATGTCATTTTACATATCCAAACTGACAAAGTACACATCAGCAAATATGAATTGAAAGCTTGGAGAAAGTGATGGCTTACCTCAGAAACTCTCAATTTAAAAAAATAAAAAAACAAACAACCTCATAAAGAAAGAATAAGCTGCTTATATTTAATTATGAGGTATTTTTACCGTGGCTTGTGCTTAGCATTCTTGATCTTAACAAAATTATCTCACCCTTTAAAGATGCAAGAGCAGTTTGCTTTAGATCTGAAGTCATACTTACTGCTATGTTTGTATTCAGGCATATGTCTGAAGAACTGGGTTAAAAATTACCTGCCTGCTTCACTCTGGTTTGAAAACACAACTGCATTATCACTTCTGGATATCGTGATGAGTTTGATCTAGACTAACTACTACAAGGGCATTGTGCACATCAATAAAGAAATGTGATAATCCTCTAGCAAAAATTAATTTATTAATGAAATGAATAATTAAATCTGCTGAAAAACACATTTGCAGGAAGTTGAGCAAAGGTGTTTTGAATAAGAATGGGGCTTTTTCTTATATCTATAAGTACAATAGACTTGCTAAAGTAAATAACCCTGTGAGTTACTTACCTCATAATGTATTTAGTTATAATATTAAATGGATAAAGTACTTGATCATCTCCCAGGATAATAAAGCTGGTGGTATGGAGAAAAGCCTCCATGGGATTAAGAGAGAGTTAAAACATTTCAAATATGCAATTAAAGGCATTCTAGCATGCCTGTGATCTCTGCTTTGGTTTCCTATTTACAGAGAAGGAAAACTGGCTCAGACCTCCTAGACTAAGACAAGGAAGTATGCAAAATCGAGCAGTCTCTGTGCCAGCTCTCGCTAATCCTTTTCAGTATGGTTTGCTGCTAATTTGTCATGGCACGTATTTGCCTTATGTCTAATTAGCATCAAATTGCAAACTGCTATTTGCTAACAATTTGTTGCATCAATCTGCTTGAAAATCTATAGTTTAGAACTGGATTGCAGCTTATTCTGTCTATCAAAATTCCATTTCATACACATCACAGTAAATTATTGCCCTCCAAAAAACATTGCAGAGCTCTATTGTACAAAGAAGCCTACATTTAAAAAGAAAGCCTATACAAAGTGATATTTTTTGTTCCTTTGTTTCATCCTCCATTTATATTTTGCTATAACTTGTTTACAACTGGAATTAAATAAAGAACAGCTTGCTCTTTGTTTAGAGTTAAATCTAGCTAAAATTGCATCACCCCTATAACAGAATAGATACATACAAAATTATCATCTATACTTTGGAGAATATAGGCAAGACCCTTACAACAAGAATTTGTGGTCTGGAACTGGCTCTCAAAGTACAGGAAAATTTCAGCCAAGGAGCTTGCCAGGTTTAGGAACTGGCTAATCTGTTCTGTTCAACATCCGCAGATATTATAATAAACAAATAGCTAAAAATCTTTGTCACAAACAAATACAGTTACAAAGATGTTCTTCAATAAAACTATAAGTGATGTGGGAGCTGTTTATATATAAGGTTTCCTCCCCCGCTATGCTTCATTAGAAGCAGATGGAATAGTCCTGCTGTATGCATTGCAGGGGATGGATGGAAATGTGTCAGTGCAGGGCCTGGAGTATGAAATCCACTCGACAGTAACACGAGATGTTCTAAGCAGTCTCCTCTGCTATATTCCAGGGATGATATGAGGTCATCAAATAAGCATGGCTACAGGCTGCTTCTCTGGAAGCATGGTTTCAGCCCACATAAGATGATGTTTCATACCTAGATGTGGTAGACATGGTTATGAAATGTTTTTTCCATGCCACAAAACAGTTGAAATTTCAAAAATATTTCATCAGGAGAAAGCCGAATTTGTGGGGCTGAGGGAGACATTGTGCAAGTGAACAAGAAAACAAGATGAGAAATCCAAATAGGCAATATCCATATAAATGCTGTGGGCCTCAAACTGCAGTTGGTTCTGCATTTTCCTTTGCCATTTTGATTCAAAATTCCATAGTGGGCACTAGATATATTTTCCTGTTCAAGTTTCAACAAAATAAGTATAAGGCTTGCCTTTCAGTGAATTGGCTGTTGCTATAGCAAACAAATGTAGCCAGAATTTTCTGCCTACTTCTATGTAAAGTTTGCATACTTTCTCCTTGTGAGAGAATGAGCCAAGCTCAGTATAAAATGTTGTCAAATATAATTAAAGCTTTTAAAGCTGAGTGAAAAGACAAGTCTGTCTTTGCTGTATCCATACCCAAGAAAACGCCTTCTAAGGTTACAGGGATAATATATTGAATGCAACCTTCAAAGGCAGATTGAAGACAGACATTTAAGAAGTGCTTACCATTAAGTTGAACCCTGCTCTCAGTGGTAAACCTCCATAGCTTCAATGAATGCAGAGTTAGAACCAGGTTCAGCATTTTAGACGAGTTCCAGGACTGCTTAAATAAGGCCAGTCATAAATACTGAAGTAACAGCTTGAGCTGGAGACTGGCCTAGATGACCTCCTGAGGTCCCTTCCCACCTGAATTACCCTAAGATCTGACATCTTATTTAATGAATATTTAGTAATTCAGATTTTTTTTCTGTATTCTTCAGTACTTTCTAATCAGCGAAAAGTCCAATACAAATGCATACTGGGTCGTCACTGCTGCCTGTAAACCACACTGAAGGGCTTAAGGAGAAAACTGCTACCAAGTGGTTGAAACAGAGTTAAGAGGAAGACTACTTGTTTCCAGTAAGATCATGTGACAACCCCCTAATTTGTACCATAAGCAACAATAACGTATTAGTCACATCTAAGGAGAAGCTTTGCCTTCCCTTCAAAAGCTGGCAACATGTTTAGGGGCTCACTACATTTCCCTGTAACCAAGAAAAAAAAAATACAGAAACATAATCTAACAGTGAACAGGACATTGTGAGAAGATACCGCTTTCAGCAACTGGCATTGTCTATGTCACAAACATGGGGAACAATCCCCATTATGGAAAAGGGCTCCTGCCTTTTTATGAATCGTACCAAAATAGTGCCCATATGAGTTGGACATAGCATGGTAATATATGGTAAAGTAAGAATACTCAGTGAAGGGATACAACTTTTTCTGCATTTGTTTTATGAGTATTAACGTGTTCCACTGCAAAACTATACTTATTTGCAAATATGTTAATTTCCAAATTTTGTAGAACTTCTCTTTATATGCATCCTTAATGTACAATATTTTCGAAACAGGATTAATTTCTCCCTGTTTCAAAATGATACATAAAAATAGTAAGGCCCAATTTTGTGCACGGAAGTGGGAATGCAATCTGGGCAGCTAAGCACCTCTTAATCTTCCAATCTGGAAGATGGAATTCAGGCTTTTTCGTCTTGGCTGAAAGGAAACCAGTCTGTGCGCCCTGAATTCTCTCCAGATTTTATGGATATGGAATCAGCAGTATGTCCCCATCGGTAGCCAAAATAGCTGTGTATGCTGCAAGATGATACACCTTCAGTGGGAAGTTTGGGAACAGTTTTCTGCCCTCATAGCCTCCTAAACTGAGAGTGATTTGAGGTCAGCAGAACTCACGTATTCTACCAGCATGCAGAAAGCAAGATTCATTAGTTTTCTTCTGTATAGCAGTGCTGGTTTTCTTGAACAACTGAAGTGCTGTTTTTTCATTTATACGTGAGTCGATCATGGTTTCTGTAAAACAAACCCCAGAATTTCTAGGTGCGGCTTTTTTCTTACGTTAGAAGAGCAAGAAAGCCAGACATCTTACATCCCTATAAAACATAAAGAAGAAAAAGATAGAGAAATCACATTTATTTCAGTCAATTAAAAAGAAATAGAATAAATGTCTTGGCGACAAAGAAAAAGAAGCATTTAAAAGTATGCAGCATTGACATAATTAGATCTACCACATCTAGGTCAGCTGAGGATGCAGCATTCACACACCAATTATTTATTCAAAACTTTGGAACAATGCTGTTTCGATTGACAGCTCCCTAACTGTGACTCGTCCCACAACTAGTAGAACTACCATTCTACATACACATTTTACTTAGCTCTGAAAAACAGATCTCCACTTCATTTGAAAAACTCCAAAGGCATTGGATATAAAGTAGGGAATGCCATATTCACCACTTATTAGTGGCAGCTCTTCTGGGTCTGCAGTTGAGATCAGTCTTGGGATTTCATTGCTTGTTCTCATTGATGGTAATGGAACCAGAGACAGGACTATCCATGAACAGATTGAAAAAGTTAGGTCTAAACTCACTAGGTGAGAGGTAGGTGAGAGGTTAGGTGAGAAAGGAGTGGCATTATGTGTGTAAAACTGAAGCCTGCCTTCTTTCTGCCAGGAGGAACTTGAATAACAACTTCTAGGGAGTGACCTAGCAGATAATGTACAAATCAAGGTGGCTTCTTTCTATGTCTTTTCGCCAGCCTCCCAAAATGCCAACCGAAAACCACCATAAGCTGTTTTCAGTTTAAATAACCTAGAATTTAGAATGACATTTAAAATGGAGCCCCAAGGTGAGTGACTGACATATTGTTAAATGTATTCATATCAATATCCTTGGAAATGTCTGGCACATACCATACGCATATTTCATCTTATGCTTTTGTACAATGCTTGTAAAATATGTTTTGCAACACATGAAATGGCTAATCCAAGTGAAGATAAAAGTCGCTGCTGCCAGATAGCAGACTTCCTGCTTTAGCTCAAACAAGCCCTAAAGATCTGTGCTTAGGTTCCCAGATTCAAACCATACTGATGGCTCATGGAGAGTTTTTATACTTCCTATTATCTTCTTGAAGAAACGACAATTACATATCCAGTTGAGTAGCTTGAAAAAACTATCAGAAATGCTGTGAAAATGTTCTAAGTCAAAACTGGGGTTTGGGAGATGTTAATGGAAATAAATTTACTTAGAAAAAGAAAAAAACCTACAGTTCTTGACAGTGTACAAGGCTCAAAATGTCACTGTAAATATGTTTCCATTCCTGATCAACAACATACTGTATTCAGGATACAAGAGGACCTATGTGCTTCCTTCCTAGTCCTCTAGAATGCCAAAGAACAAGATACTTAAACATAAAACACGTTGTTCTTGGTTACATACAGTAAATTGCCATATATCCCTTCTCTCTTCTCATTCAGATTCTAATGAATGCTTTTCTGCTGGTCAACTATAACGCAAGACTGCAAGTACTTTTCTCCTTGTCAAATAACACTCTAAAAAATACTGCTCTCCCCCTGATTTAGTATACATACACATGGCTAGTAAGGAAAAAGCAGCATAGTCTAGCAAGTAAAGTCCTGTGTGGGAATTTTCTCCCACGATTATCAGAGAAGATAAATGAAATTTTCAGACACAGCCCCATCAAACTCCACAACACATCATTATGTGTGGGGTTCGCATACAATAAAAGGAGGAACCTGAGAGGAAAGTTATTTTTGCAATCTAAATAATGAGAGCGAGCCTTGAACTGCTGATAGTGGAGGAAGAATTTTCATTAGGTATGTTTCACTTTCTTCCTCTGTGCAGCAATCCACTTACAGAAGCTGTATGTTGTTACATGACACATTTCCACTTTCCTACAGAAGTGCCTGTGATTTTTTGAATGCTGTTTGTTGTTAATGCCTTTCTTCTCCGACACAATGCACCAATTTTTAACCTTTTCAGTAACCCAGTGACACCTCTGGGATATTACAGTATTCCTGTCAAAATGTCTGGTCTACAACAATAAACTTTACATTGATGTCTTGCTTTTCGGGAATAATTACACTGTTCCTTAAATGTTAGCCTATTTACTATTTGTGCAAAAAGATGACAATAAAATCAATGGAACACAATTCCCAAATGTGCATCAAAGTCTTTTGCAGTGTTAATGGATTAGTGTGTCTATAGAGGTGCAAGATCATTTTGTCTTGATGCTTGGACTTGCACATGATATGCACTTCCTCAAAGCTAAACTTATTAACCCTTATCTGCTGAGCTCATCTGTTCAAAAAGTTAGTTTAATCTCCCTGCATTTGTCAGGATTCCTTTTGTCTTTTTTTTTTTTTTTTTCCCCTCTCTTTTAAAGCCAAACCCGGGAATACTGCCCATCGATCAATAGGTGTATGATGAAGGAACTTCGTCCTACCTATGACCAGCGGCTATGTTTTTTCAATGATTCCGCAGGAGTCAAAAACTCAACAAAGCGAATCGCGGATGCTGTAAAGGGAGCATGCTGCTCATGTCTGTGACCACTGTATGCAAAGCTTGGCATTAGTCACCGCCAGGCCGCCTCTGACAGCCCTGAAGTGAGGGAGATTAATGTGAGGCAGGGGCACTTTATTATTGTCATTCTGTTCTTTCACACTCTGCCTCTGACTTTCAATTTTGCTCCAGAATTAATTGTCTGCTCCCTACAGTATGACTGATGTAGAAGGATACAAGTAACATAGGCACCTGGTTCTGGCCTTGACAATCTGACTCGTTGTTGCAGGATGTATTGTGTACAGTCAAATTCAGGGACAGACGGGCATCTTTCAAAGAAATCAGCCAATGTTTCTTTTGACTTCAATCAGATTTGACTGTAGATTATCCTTCTCTAAGAACAATTTTTTTCATGTAGAGATGCTAACAAAATGCCAGTGCCATTATTAAGTACCACTACATGATACTATTGCTCTGTTTTATGCAGCTTCATATGAGGCCTTTCTCTCCAAGCTTTCCTTTTTATGTTTGAAGGTAGTAAATTAGTCATGTAGCAGTGTTAAATCCCTACCCTCTCAGAGTTAAGCATTGTTGTGAGAACATTATATACGGTATCTTTGACAATAAAAATACATGGCTATGTAAGTCAGTATCATTTACTATTTATTGGACTAACAGTTCCAAAGCAAATTACACACAAAGTAAGACAAATATTTAAAGATCTTGTATCTAATAGAATATCTGACTGTATATCAGACTTAAAATGAACTGCTGTACAGAGAGATCAAAGAACGTCTTTACTAGACCATAGAGGATGGAAAAAAAATCACTTTTAGGATGGAAAAAAATCATACAGAATCAGTCTTTGCACATGAACCACTATCTATCAGTCTGCTTTTTCTCACTTTAACGTCTGAGGGTGACAAATGCAAAGCCAGTTCTACACTGCAGCAAAACAAGGAGCTTCACCTTTATCTTTAAACAATAAGCATTTGCTAGTAGTTACAGACATTGCTACCGGATGTATGGGCAATAACATCAACGTTCCCTGTTCTAAAAATAAGGCTAGCTGTGGTATATTTGGTAAAGGTTTAGTTTTTCATGCCGGCTACTCCAAGTGCCCATTAACAGTTCCAGTTGGATTTCATCATATTTGGTTGGACTGGTGATAAACTTTTCAGAGCTATGCAGCTAAGAAACTATCAGGTGTATACAAAATGTACAGAAATAAGCAACGCTAAATGTTCCATTTCTTAATGTTTCTCTCTTAGTACATGGGTGGGGTTCTTCGAGAGGATCTCAGGAATTTCTTCCCAAATACCCTCTCTGACTAGAACACACAATAAATTATTGTGGCTTTAACTCACCTACTCCTTCAATATGACCATGATATTATGTTAAAGGGTACAGAAATATATAATATGCTGACCTGTCTCTAACTGATACCAGAAGGAAAATTACCACCATTCACTGAGGATGATCCAACCCCTTTATTTCAGTGATTTATCACAATGAACAAAACATGAAAAATAACTAGTTACTTTTATGAGATGAAGCAGCCTTTCCCGCTTGCTCCAGTTTTCCCAGACCTCTGGGCAAACTAGATTTCCGGATGCATTCCAACTTCCTTGAAAGACACAAAAAGCAATAAGAAACTCTGCCTCTTTAAAAAGGTGTGCGAGTAAATGTTGTAATATCCTTCAAACCTGACATTAAGTATTCAAATGTTACTTAAGCAAAGTGTGAGCAATTAAATTAATCAATCTTCCCAGCCATGTACTGAACAGATGTTCAATAAATCCTCTCTGCTTACAGTGTGGGAGAAAGAAAGTCCACTTTTAGCTGTCCTTCAGTGATGACATCCCTCAGCCCGTCCTTTCTCTAGGCCTCATGGGCCACTGCCAAGCAGTTCTGCTGTGTTGTTTCTTTATTATAAATAACAACAGACCACCTGGACTACCTGCAGTACCTGGAAGCTGAGGTTTAATGATCCTTCAGGCTACATCCTCAGCTCTCTCCTGATCCCAGATAATGGGACTGATGGGAATGGCAGAGGAGTGACGGATGGCAGTGACGAATGACTCCAGACAAACATGTGCTGACAACTAGTGAATATGGGGCAGCGTTGCAGAAAGGTCAGGATAAAAGTATTTGCTTGACTTTCAAAGTTTCTCCATGAAAAAGCACTCAGAATCCTCATATTTGTCACTACCAGATAACTTTGCCAAGCCGATGTGTACAACATACGATCAGATTATCGCAAATCTGGCAACCAACAACGCAAGCAGGATCAAATGCTACCTTTTAGTAAAAATAAACTCTCTGCAAAGCTAGAACGGCTATATTACATAAACATGCAAGAACCTGAATATTTGCAATTTTCAGTGTTAAAGTTGCCAGCAGCTACAGACATGTCCTCTTGGTTTTCAAATGTGCCTATTCTGTTCTAACCAGGTTCCCATCCCAGCCACAACCACACTCTCTCATTACCTCTCCAGCCCAGGGAAAGGCTACTGCACCACCCAATCTTTCTGCCCAATTAAGCAATGAGGTCTTTTCTTAGCAGAAGTTATAAAGTTTGCCTGGAAGTCCTGTGATGTAAAATTTGATTGCTGCGAGATGCTCGTATCATCATCTCTATTTCAGAATCTCAGATTTCACAAATTAAGGGCCAAGGTTATTCATCGCACTCCCCAAACCTTAAACAACAAATCCTGTTGGGCTATATGATATATACGATGCATCTCATCGATTTAACTTTTTACGTGTTAATATCGTCTGTGATCAAATGAGTCGACTGACATTCAGATGTAACGGTTAAAATTTCTGCACCACAGATATACAACTTCAACCTTTTGAATGCTGCCATTCCATATATGGACTTTATCCACATTTTAATGAGGCTTTAAAATCTCCAAGATTAAGCTAGTATTTTATATAGAACTGCCTGCTTTTTATGATATCCTGACATGTTGTACAACATTTGTGACTATATTGATCCTTATAAATTCAGCATCTATATATATTCATTAAAAGTATTGCCCTCCATGTTCTGTATGTAGTATAAACGGCGGGGCAGGCGGGGGGAGGACGACGACAGGAAACATGGAGGGGTGCAGTTTTTACGCGATTTGCTCACCAGTAAATAGACAAGTAAGGAATATTTTAGTAGCACTGTTGCACAACTCAGAAAGACTTAAAAAAATTAAAATACCATGCTCAAAATGCACAACAAAGAAACGCCAGGGTTCTTTCTCAAATTTTACCCTATTTCATTCTCCTTCAGACAAACCTGTTACAAATCCTGAGGGGATAAACTGTACTCTTCTCCCACCTGGGACAGTTATACATCTTCATGCTCTCATGTTTGCCTGACTGCAGAGACAAGCTTCCTTGTGTTTCTCCATGCAGTTTCATGCTTTTAATCTGAAACAAATGATTGCAGGAAAAAAAGCATTATCACCTTGGCGAGGCATCAGGAGTATAAAGAAAAAAAAAGAAAGGGTCTATGGGCAAATTCATCTTCCATTGCTACAATCAATCTCTCACCTAAAGAAATACACAATAACTAGGCAGCAAAGGGCCAAGATTTATGGCCTAGAAGCATCTACGCTGACCAGCATACACCTAGCCTTCTTGGCTCCCTCCTTGCCAGAATGGCTCTTTCTAACAGTTACAATGATATACTGTCTCTCCCTACTGTTTTACAAGTACATTAGCTTTATTTAATGAGATCTCTGAGTAATTTAACAGATGTATATAGGACATAAGACTAGAAAAACTCTTGCTACTTTAACACTTTTGCCAAGGTATTCTAGGGCTAGCTAATCTCCACTACCATGTTATATTCCTTGAAATAGTATTATTGGAATTTTGGGAAGGTTTTTAAAAATCATTCTAATAGAAATGTTATATTATAATCGAATAGAATAGTGCCATATTCAACACTTGCTTGTATCAGGCCCATAAAAATCAGGATAAATGTAGTTACTTTAGATCTTCAAAATTATTTATATATTAAAGGGCCTGAGAGAAATTCAAAAGCAGAGGTGAATATATTTGTTAAATCTTGGACCCTGTTCTTTCCTGTAACTTCAACATCATGTCCCAAGGGAAAACAACAGATTCTTTCATTTTAAAAACATATATATTCAGCTTTAAAGTTCACAGTGATTAGATTGCTCAATAAGAATGTATTTAAAAGTACCATATTCTGAGTTTTTGTTTAATACATGAAGTATAGCTAGTCATTACTTTAATACAATAGCTCTGCTTTCCATTATTTTATTATTTCTGTTTCTGAGCAATAGACAATGTTTTGGATGGCTGCTGTTATCCAGTAAACTAGCTTTAAATAATAGTGTTATATAGTACAATATTAAATGAAAAAGACTGCAGTAATAACTTTTAAAATAACTCTAATAAGCTACCAATTAATAATACGGAGGGGTAGCAATAAGGAATTACCTGTTTAAAATAACATTCAAACAATTTTTCTTAGTAAAAGAAAGAAGATGGGCATAAACTTTATGCATTTGTCTATGTATTTTTTACAGCAGTGCATCTACAAAAATCTATACAGTGTATTGCTGTTCTCTCCTACATTATACTTTTAAACTTGATTAAAAATAGAATATTGCCCCAGATTCAGTAAATTACTTCAATGAACTACATTAAAAAAAATTCAACAACTTCAATTCTACACAGTGGTGAGACCAGTACTAATTGACTTTAGTGGCATTTTTCTGTAAATAATATATAGTCTCATTAAAGAAGGTTTATTTTAGTTTGAAAATATATTTCTTTTTAAAATTTTTTTAAGCTGAGAGGAAAAAACAAAAGATAAAAAAGGATGAGAGTAATATTTACTATTCTGGCAAAGTGTTCAGTGTCCTTCTGGCTTCCAGGATATTGTGTTAACCTTGAATTAGACCATAAAACACAGTTCTAGCACATTTATACATAATTACCCATAGAAGACTACGACATTTACAACCAGCGTGTTGCAACAGATACGTCTAATATTTAGAGAAAATCCACATACGTAGCTGACCAAAGTAAACATACTGAACCACATTCTGAATGGTGTATCACATCTTATCCAATGATTCCTTGTTTAGAAAGTAGGAAGTGTCAAGTTGTGAGCTTAAATTGTGGATATTTCTTTAAATACCAGAAAAACACTGATAAATTTCAGGGTACAAAATTATGAATAGCCATCATGTAAAATTATGCTAGAAATCAAGAATGTACAAAATTACTCCCAAAATAGAAAAGAAAGAGGGAGGAAAAGGAAGAACACAAGCTGGAATAGAACAAATTCATTGCTTGAAATTTCATTTCTTGAGAGCTATACATCAAGTTGTATTTGTTTAATGAGGTTGACACTAGAAAGATGTATAGAACATGTCAGACACCCAGTACCAGTGCGTTCTGGGAAAAAGATAACATCTGAGAATCTGACCACTCACTTCGTCTTCTAGCCAGACTTCTCTATCTACTGGTTCTTCAGGGGATTATAAATGAGAGGGCAGGAGGAACAAGGAGCAAAATAATGAAAAACACACAAAAAAAGAAAAATTATAACATTGTAGAGCAAAGTAAAGCCAGATTTATTGACCTCACAACTACATAATCAAGGGAAAGTTATCACTGTAGAAACTTTTACTAAAGCGGAATGATCTTAAATAACAAGGGAGTGCTATGAAATTTACAGCACTTTTAAGATATGCAAATTGAATGCAAGGTATAGACATAAGGGTAATTAATTGTAAATCTAAGAATAATGTTTCTTTGTCAGGGCTGTCTCCATGTTGTGGAATACATTCTAATGTGCCTTAACTCTGAATATTTCTTAAAGGCTGGTCTAATTACAAGATGTTCAGAATTTCAAAATAGTAGTTATTCTTATCGTTTAATATAGCTACTGTAAAGTTTCATAACAAAATTTACTGATTACATGAAAATATTTTATTTTAATTTTCAAGAATAAAGCACTTGTTTAAAAGTCTAGGCACTGAGTGTTTGTCTTGGAAAAAAATAATATGATAGAAACAGCTTTTGCCTAAAACAGTGGTTTGTGTTTAGTTTTTTTTTTAAAGGAGGAGAAAGGAAGGTGGCAAAGAATCAACATAACTAACTGTAAACATCTTTATTTGCTGGGGTTTTTTAAGTTATAACACTGGTTTTCTAAGGACTTAATGGAATAAAATATAATTTTATAATTTCATTATTTACTTAATTTTTCCTACGTTATTTAAGTTACTCATGTGACAATAATTAAGGTCAACCTTTCCATTATAACAGGACTACAAAAATTCACTTTCTCATTTTAAAGCTTGGTGTACAAGGCCCAAATTTGAATGGAAATTTATATAAACTCTACAGAACATATAAAAACTTTTACAAAAATAATTCAAATCCCTGCCAGCTTCAGTAGCAGGCCTACATAAGTGGCTGTGCTTCCTGACAGAATACACACTATTTGAGCCTCTTTTAGCATTTAATTAATTCAGACAAATTAAAACGAGGCTTCTTTAGGGGGCAGCATAGCAAACAGTCTTCAACAACTGATATCCCTAGTATCTGAGATGCATTGGATTTTTAGGGAAACAACACTCATTTATCCTCATGTCTTAGCAGAACTTGCTATAGACCTGTTGAAGAGTTAAATAGTATTGGAGAGAACAACAGTGTGAGCAGCCAAAGCGCTCTGTGAGTCAGATTACTGACCACCAAACTACCTACAGAAGTGGGTAACACAGGAACACAGGGTTTTGTGAACTTATTCCAGCTGGTAACCGTTAAGTTCCAGCAAAACAAACTCTAACCACATATATTATCTTACAAAGAAACCACGTTGTTGAAAGTACGTGATTTAGATACATGTGTATTAGCACTACAAAAAACCTTCCTTTTTTTCACCAGTCATCAACGTTACACTCCTTCTACTTGTGCAAGAATCATCCATAACCCCCATATACAGGATATTCTTTCCATACTCCAAAAGGAAAAGAGCAAAACACTTCATAACCACCTATTTTAAAAGAGGTGCAAGTGGGATAGTTGGTCAGAGGTGAGACGGTCAACTGGGAGGATTACAATCCTTTGTGAAAACCATCATATGAAATAGATTGTTTTTCTTAAGAAAGGGGGGCTTCTGGGGGAGGGGAAGGAGCCACCATTCCTCATGCAGTTGGCAATTAATAGTAAAAAAAAAAATTAATTGTTAAAAATTTTGTCCAGCAGAAGCAGTGTCACTTATCTGCATGAGATGAAATGCATTTTAGAAACACATCAGACAATGTCTTTGCGAGATAGGGAAGAGAGGGAGTGATTGAGCATCAGCACGTAATCCACAAGTAAATGCTAAGACTACTTTCAAAAATGTACACATCACCGCTTTATGTCTGGTCTGCCTAAACAATTAAAATATTCTGTTAATATTTTTTACCTAAGTGTAACACACCATAACTTTAGCTCCCTTTCACTGACAGTTTGTGCTTGGAAGTTCTGTTATAGTTTAAACAGAGACCTCAGGAAATTTGAAATCATTGCCAGATATAGAGGCAGATTTCATAACACAAGTTAAATGCATCATATGCTCGCATGAGAGGGTCTTTCCTATATAACACTTGCAGAAATTATAAATTCTCCATATGCCAGCGGAGTTAATAGCTTCCTTAAAGGATCTTTCAAAAATTATGCTTGCACAGGAGTAAGTTTCCAAAACTTTCTATAAGGAAACAGAAAACCAAGGCACTTATTAATGGTGGGTTGGAATTGGGGCAAACTGAAGTTTTCAACCCTCCTTCCTTTTATGATGGCTTTCCCACACAAGGCTTAAACTTCCTTGTACCTGAAGAAAGTCTCAGTGGCAGTTCTCATTGACACCCTCTCCTCTAACTTCTTGAGAAGGCAGAAAATTTAGTCTGGAGTAATAAAGGCCATGAGAGAACAACCCGGGTAGAAGATGTGGCAAGGTTATGCAAAAATTTCTAAAGGCCACTTAAGGAGGAATCCTAGGAGACAAACTTCACAGTTTTGGTGGAGATAAAGGATATGAAGACAGTCTTTTCCTCTTCTGTGGAAGTGCGTTGGAAATTCTATTACAGTGGTGAAAAGAGACCCTGATCTGAAAACACAAAGCTCTTGTTTTCACCAGCTGCTTTTCTATAATGTGACTGACAAAGGTTACTGTCCTTTTTGAAGCATTTTTGCACATTATAGTTTTGTCATTGTTTAACTCCAGCCGGCAACGAAGCCCCACGCAGCCGCTCACTCACTCCCCCCCAGTGGGATGGGGGAGGGAATCAGGAGGGCAAAAGTGAGAACACTCGTGGGTTGAGATAAACACAGTTTAATAGGGAAAGCAAAAGCCGCGCACGCAAGCAAAGCAAAGCAAGGAATTCATTCACTCCTTCCCATGGGCAGGCAGAGTTCAGCCATCTCCAGGAAAGCAGGGCTCCAGCACACGTAATGGTTACTTGGGAAGACAAACGCCAACACTCAAAACGTCCCCCCTTCCTTCTTCTTCCCCCAGCCTTATATGCTGAGCATGACGCCATACGGTCTGGAACATCCCTTTGGGCAGTTGGGGTCAGCTGTCCCGGCCGTGTCCCCTCCCAGCTTCTTGTGCACCCCCAGCCCACTCGCTGGTGGGGTGCGGTGAGGAGCAGAAAAGGCCTTGACTGTGTGCAAGCACTGCTCAGCAGGAACAAAAACGCCCCTGTGTTATCAACGCTGTTTCCAGCACAAATCCAAACCATGGCCCCATACTAGCTACTATGAAGAAAATTAACTCTATCCCAGCCAAAACCAGCACAAGTTTGAATCAGATTTCAAGTAGCGATTACAATTTTTTTTCAATCACTTAGTGAAACACTGTATTTGATATGTCTTAGGCAAGTTGCAGAGGTTAACCATAGCTATGTTTGACCCCCATTAATTTTTCTCATTAGTCTATGATATCTACTAGTAATTTTACTCATTGTATTTGCAGGTTCAGTGAACATTTCAAATGGTTATAATTTTGCCAAAACCTCTGATATTCAAACTTGTGACTGAATGCCCAGAAAATACAAAATGGCAGAAGAGCCAAACTAGGTTTACACAATAACCCTGACTGAAGGGAATGGTTAAGGCCAACAAGGTTTTCTAAGCCAGTTATTTCTGAAGTCATTAATCAGCAAAAAATTGCATTTATTTTCTGATTCTTGTCACTCTAAACCAGCTTCTCCAATTCAATTACTGCCAAATTAAATTGTTATGAAAACAAACTGTAGCGAGTACTGAATAGTAGCATAACTTGGTTCACTCTCTTCTACTATCCAGTCAGCTGACTTTTCTTTCTAGCTTAGCAATTGAGTAGGGGTGAGCATCCTCCTCACTTGAAAACAACAATGGGAGGGTCTGTGGACTAGACAGCAATTACACGTTATGTATTTTTTATTTTTCCCATGTAAATTATTAGTATTTTCCTTGTATTAATCAATGGTGAGATGGATTGTCAGCATTTGGCAGTACAGAAAGCAGACTAATAAAGGAGTAATTCAGGAGGGCCTATTCATGAAGCCCACTCCCACACGATGAACCACCATGTGCTAAAACAATAGTCCACCTATTTCAGTGGGACTACCTGATCAGTAAAGATATACAAGGTACATAGGGGGACAGCAAAAAAGGCAAATGCAGTATCTGGCCTTACACTCTCTTTATTAAACAGACTTGGGTCTAATTACTGTAAGATGGATAGTCTTACAAAATACTTTTTCTTTTCCTAAGGTCATTAAGAGAAGGAATTCTTCACCTTGTCCTTAAACTCAATGGAAACTGCTCAGTTCACCTCTTTCACTTGGTGTGTTAAATTATTTGCACAGCTTGAATTAATACTAGGTCTATGCCTGAACGTCTTTGCTTCTGTCACTTTCTGCCAGTCACTTAACAATACCCAGAAGTTGAGGTTTTCTTGCTGCAGAAGTCATCGGCAGATGACTCTGATATTTCCAAAGAACCCTTATTTCAGTCTTTCTATTTTCTAGCATAAGAAGTCACTCCTAGACAATTAGAAGAGAGGGAGAAATATAAAATCAGGCAAAATAATACACTGATACTTCGTATTGCAATAGCTGGCTGGATCTTTGGTGATTCAGACCAAATTTGGTGAATCCACATTTATGCAGCCTGTCTCCCCAATGCCTATAATTTTACACGCAGAATAACTAGTGGGATATCTTCTGAAATCAGAGCAACATGGACTGCAAAAAGTCTCATTGAGATGAGATGATCTAGATGCACAAAAAAAGAACTGGCATGTACTTACCGATTTAAGGAAACATATAGCCATAATGAGATAACAAGTATATTTTATAGAAAGGATATACATTATTGTGCAATATTTACAAGTGCAAAGTTTGTGATTCCAAATGTGATCCAATATAAATTGGAATTTTGGTAAACAAGCATGTAGATTTCTTTTTTTTTTTTTTTAAATAAGAGTTTCATGCAAAATTTGAGATACCAAGTAAAAGAGGGCAAAATACTGCTATCTACAAACTAGCAATACAGAGGCACAATGTTCCTCTACGTTAGGATGGAATCATAAGTAAATAAAAAATAGAACCAAGCTAAGTCAAAAATAAATGCTACAGATTAAATCTTTTACCACCTCATATCCTTTACAGCCAGGATGAAGTCAGTGCATTTGCACAGGATGTAAGTCAGGGCACAAATTGGCCCTTCAGCTCTGAGATTCCTCCAAGCTTTCCCAACAGCTTGCTGAGCATAATTTGGACTTGGTTATTTAAAGCTACAAAGAATAATACAGTATGAAGACTGGTGTGAACAATAACTCTTGCACAATTTATCACATAGAGAAGAGCTACTAATCTTTTTAGGATACAAGGTATTCAAAATTATTTAACGCTAATATTTATGCATCAGAAAGCATTCTAAGCACAAAACAGCCCTCCTCCCCCTCCCCATCCACACACATAACATGCATTTGTGAACATCTTTAGCTACAATACACCATATTTTCAGAGAGTCTTGAAACTATCGTACTGTATGTTGGCATTTATGAAATTCTGTTATTAATGCCACTCTCATAACAAAGATAAGCTGTATTTACAACACTAATACCTTCCACAAATAATTAGGTATGTATAGCTACACATATAGCCTTATACACCTTATACACCAATGATGGCTCAGGACTGTAAATTTAAAGTACGTTATTGTAATACACAATAATAATAGCAATAATGATAAAAATAAGTTTGGCATGCTTCTGCCTAGCAGACTTCTGTACTGCACTGTCAGTTAAAAAAAAAAGTAACATCTTATGAACAACTTTTATTTTCTTGGCCTTTGGGGTTTCTTTCCCCTATTACATGCTATTATTAAAAAAATACAAAACTGCAACTACATCAACATTAAGCTAATTATGAAATTGGACTGAAGTAACAATTCTTCCTAACAAAGCAGATGGGTATCAATCCATCATTGTAATTATATGACATTCTTTTGCTACATTCTTTTAAAACTTCATAAAAAGTTTATAAAAAGCATTGTTGCCTTCGAATAATTTTCAATGTATCTGGTAAGAACAACGTTTTCTTTACATGCCAGCTCAACAGTCTAAAAGTGAAAATTAAAAATATTCATATGACAGATTTTTTTAAAGTATTAAAAACAATTAAAAAGCAAATAAAATCTTTGTTAAACAAGCATAATTCTATTGCTTCCTAGGAGAGCTGGGTAATTCCTTTGCCTCAGTTAACATAGGTACAATAAATCAATAAGTCAGAGAAATCACTTTCATTTTTTTCTTGCATGCAATTAAAGGTTCCATATCCCACTCAACATAGTACTTACTAGGCCAGCGAGGTCCCTATTCGAACTTTTTTACAGCATTCCTGCTGCAATGTATAGTATTGCTCTATTAAGCTTGTGTTTGTTTTGGCAACACTATGTAACAACAGAGAATTAAGCATGTTCCACATGATCTCCAACTACAACATTCCAGAAGGATAAGAAAGTTATGTATAATCAACCGAAGCCCTTTTTACAACTGTTTCCAACTTTCATTTAAATCAAAACATTAAAACCCCCCAGTCTCCCAGATTACACACCGTAGATGCAAAGTGGGACTTGACTATCATTTACATAGATCTAAGGGGTTTAGGAAATTTCCCAATTATTTGTTAGATATAACAAGAAGGAAAAGGACTTGACATCTACATCACTGAGAACATTCAAACACAGACAACTGCATTCAAACTTGTTATGAATTAGTAGCGGTATCTTAGCCATCAGTTGTAAGAGCACTCTCAACTAAGTTGGCCTCTACAGTTTGCTTAAGAAATGCTTAGATCCATTAGATTAAGAATGAAAGCTCCATGTATATACCTTAGATCCATTAGATAAAGTATGAAAGCTCCAGGGTGCTACTTCCCACACATTCCCTTTTTAAAAAGTTTGTATTGAAGATAATTTTAATGAAGCAAGAGACTCGGTTTGGTAAGAAGAAATAGCACTGTTATTAAACAAGAGGCAAAAGCAAAAGAACAGTTATCTGAAATTCCTCAAACTGTCTTTTAACAGTCCCTTTTAAGTTGTCTCCAACTTCATTCCTTATCTCTGTATGCTGAACTTCAGTCTGAATTTCTGCTTATTGGTCTTAGTTTCTCTGAGGAACCTCTGATGGTTCCTTAATGAAGCCATAAGATGAATATCCTCTGAGAAGCTAAGTTTTTTCATTGTTTTCTCACACAATATGATTCTTCCCCCCCTCTCCCTTTATCTTGTAATTCAAAACCAACTCTAAACTGAACAATGGCAGTAACAGCAACCTGGCTTGTCCCACTCCCATGATCATGGAAATCCATTCTACTAGCTTTTTTCTAATTGCAATTTATAACTTCCTGTAAATGTTTTCTATTAGTTTTACTAAGGTTTTTGGCAGCATTAAGCTCCCAAAATATGCCATTTCTGCCAGATAGTTTGCTAAACCTATTTTCAAGACTATGAAAGATTTTAGTAGATTCAGCTATGTTGTATCTACACCAATTTCTGTCTTATTACAAATATCACATAAAAATATCTGTTGTATCTTCCTCATAGATTCTGTAAGCATTTCTTTCTTATTATTTTCTGAAGCAGATCTGTATTTTTTTCACTTTCCCCTACCCATTAAGTCCTGGATGGTTTTTGTAAGTCTTGTTGTTCTGAACAGGTTGTGTTTTACTCAATGTTCATTGCATGCTAGCCAGAGCCCTGCACCTATGCTTTAACCTTTTTCTTCCAAGTTTCTCACTGAGTTTTTTCTATGTCTCAGAATTCCAACATGTATTGCCTCCTTCATTTTTAGTGGGAAACTTCTAAAAAGCTGTTTCTCCAATTTATACCTCACACTGTACAGCACTTCAAAATATTCTTTCCATCACATTCTTTGTTCGCTGTCCTAAACTGTTTGCTCAGGCTTGTCTTTCACTGCTGACATAACCAGCTCAAATGTCTCACTCAGCCCTCTCATTTGTCATACAATCCATGTGTCACGTTCTCTTTACACATCCCTCTGCTGCTTTTGCTCTGATCACTTCTCCAGTTGTTTTTCTCTCTGTTTACTTTCTTTCCATGTCTTGGGTCATCCAGTTGTATTGAGCTCTTTGACTGATGACTCCCTTTTTATTCTCCTTCAGTCTCCTACTGAACAGTCACATTTCACCTATTATTCAGCTCACTTTTAGGAGGACAACCAAGAGTCCCAAAAGTGGGGTCAGGTGCAATCAATTGTCCAGAAGTTGTTGACTTCAGGCTACTGCCAAGAGCTAGTTAGTGAGAAAATACGAGATCCTGCACCTGGAGATTCAGGAAACAATGAGGACCTTAGGGTCCACCGGACCAAATCTCTTAATTCTTTCCCAATCTGGCCATTAAAAGGTATCTTAAAACTATGAATTAACCATAAATTAGAGACAGTTTGTTTTCCATTTGGGATAATTTCTTATGTGTATTCAGAAAAATCTGGTCTGCCTTTTAAATCTGCATCATCCTTGTTGCCTGTAAATGGGAGCCAGTGATCTGCATGACAACACACTTGATTTTCTTCCAATATTCAAAGTCATTCTGAGCTTTCTCACCAGCAATATCAAATTCCACTTTTTTTTGGTGATCATTTTTGTTGAAATAGTTTCTTCATTATTAAAAGACAGTTGCTAAAGAATATGTTTAACAAATTTCCCTCTTTCATTTTCTTCATAAAATTAGTCAGTTGTTCCAGTCTAGGAACTCCAACTCAGTCCTGCTTTTCACACTTTAAAATCTCTCCTCATCAATAAAACATTTCTTCTTTAAATGTATTGACATTTTCTTACCTAGCATCTCAAAAGAGTTTAGGAAAGCCAGGTTGAAAGCAGTATATTGGAGTCTAGGCACTTGATTACAAGTTGCTATTTGATCAAAATATAAGCCATGTAAATTACATGGGTTTTATTTAAATTTAAAAGCCTTCATATATTTAGAACAAAAAACGCCTCCTAAGTGAATGAACAAACCAGAAAAGCATAACTAACACTGTCAGTGAAGCTACTGCAATGGGTACAAGAGGGGCTGATTCCTGGAGGCAAAAAAGAATACAGTGTGAAAATGCAATCTAAAAAGGTGCTGCTTTATTTACAACACATATGTAGCACTGCAATGGATATGAATGCAAAGGCTGTCAAAAAGGTTAAAACTTATAAACACCTCAAGATCACAAAACTTTCAACTTTAAGGTTTTAATAGAAAAAGCCAATAGCTGAACTCTCTGCTCAGACCAAAGTTTCAGAGAATCAAAAGGTGTTAAACTTCATTACATTTGGACAAAAGTGACAAAAGTGGATGTAAAGGCTCAAAACTCTGATTACAGGAGTCGCTTTTGTCTCTGCTAAGAGACAAGACAGACGTTCCTGCCAAAAGCTCAGTGTCAGCCCGACAGGAGGTCGCCACCTCTCACTCCCTCACCTGAAATGGTCATGAAAATATGGCGGGATGACCAAGAAATGAGTGTGGATTAGTAGCAGTCTTCACAGTGACACCAGGTACCTACATAAAAATGTTTTCATTTTTCTGTGCAGAATGTAGTTAACTGGATCCTTTTGTACCAGTTCCAACATAATAAGTAGCCTTTGTTTGAACATCCAAAGTATCAAGGTCAGGACAACAGCAAAGTATAACATCAAGTAACACATTTGAGGGGATGGCTCTGGAGCAGCTGGTTAGCTTCCATGATGAATGAGAATTACAGCAGTTTTCAAGAGACCAACAGAAGGCTGGCAGGGTCCTAATCAGCTATAACATCAGTAGTAAAGATCTAAGGAGACTAGAGCATTTCCAAAACTACAAACTTCTCTGGGCTTTAGTTTCAATAATTATAGCTGTGACAGCTGGACGGTGTGGGTACATGACTGGAATTGGTTGGAGTTTTTGACATATGGTGCTATTGGAATCCTGTCTGTCAGGAAAGGAGCATAAAATTACCCCCCAACAACTGGGGGCTGCAGCGCATGTCATCCTGTCTCAAAGTAAAGGAGCAAAGATAGCATTTTTGCAGGTTAACATTCAGCAAATGACAAAATGTCATTCGAGTAATGTTACAGCAGTACATCAGTGAAAAGTGCTGCAGGGTCAGAGGGGCAATTTAAGTTAACTAGAGGATGCGCATTGGCATGCTTGGTTTTCCTTCTGCGTGCGAACACGTTCTAACTAAATTTCTAGCTTCTGTTACCCTCCTGGAATAACCATTTGGTGCTGACACTGCGGGAAGTAGCCTCACATGAGTTGAAAGAGACTCCAGGTGTGCTGAACAATAATTTGAGGTAGGTACTTCTTTCTAAGTGTGCCTCTGATAAGGCCTTTTCCATCCTGCATGTTTTAGCCCAATTTAAAGTCGTGCACACCCAGAAAGAGGGTAAGCCCTGTCCTCCACCTAAATGGATTCAATTCTGTCAAAAAGAGGTGTGTAGTGCCCAGTGATTAATTTTTCTTCACAATCGTCTGATTAAAAATAGATGTAAAAATTCTGAAGGAAAAGTTGTTCGGTATAATGAAGTAACAGAGAACTGTTTGTCAGCTAGACAATCACTCTGTACAAGGCCTATTTCTGCTAGGAAGAATAGTTGAACTATAGGTCCTCGAGACAGAATTCATCATTTTATCTCAGTTTTGCTCAAGCTCTGAATTGTGCATGCTGAAATTAAACCCTTTCATTACGACTCCCCATTCCCTCCCATTCCTTCTTCTGTTGCCAAATTTGCCATTAAGTACCGTTTTGCTTCCTAACACATACACAGAAATATATTTGCTTACCTTGTAATTGCCAGGCCAGAACTGGAAACTAAAATATTGATTTTTTTTTTTTTTTTTTTTCTCCCCTTCTTGAAAATTTTGTCACATGAAACCTCCTTAAAGCTCAGAGTGGTCCATTTCAACATGCAGGAATTTGAGCAAGTGTGGCTGAAGGACAGCATGAATGAACAAGGAACTTCTGCTGATGTGGAACGCAAACACAGAAAAGGTGAGAGTGGGAACAGGCTACCAAGCAGAGACATTGCCCAAGAATGTAGGGATGGAATTAGGAGAGTCAAACTAAAACTAGTGAGGGATGGTAGGAAGAACAGGAAGGGTCCTTAAGTACAATAGCAACAAAACAAAGGCTAAAGAAAATGTGGGCCTACTGATCAAAGGGTGCAGGAAACCTAGTGACAAAGAGGGAGTCAAGGTACTGAGCATCTTTGACTCTGCTTTTACTTGAAAAGTCTACCCTCAGGCTTCCACATCCCTGGAACACAAGTTGCAACGTGGGAGAATTTTATTAGATTATTTACTTACTTAACAAGAGTGTGGTCAAACACTGAAACAACGACCCAGCGAGGCTGTGCAACCTCCATCCTTGAAGATACGCAAAACTGAACTGGACATGGTCCTGAGCAACCTCATGTAGTTGGCCCTGCTTTGGGTGGGTGGTTAGACTAGCTGACCTTCCAACCTCCATTCTTATGATTCTGTGATGAAAAATAGTAAATTTTACAAAACACCATGTTAACTTTTTTATTTTATTTGTGTATTGTAGCACAACTTGTGCTAAAAGATCTGCTTTAAACTAGTAAAAATTCAGAGTTCAACCTGAAATGCAGGGTTTTTTTGATGCACTTAGATTTTGAAGGGCCTCCACAGCATGTGAAATTTTAGGTGATATTCAATATTGACTCTAGTAATTAATGTTTGTTTTCTAATTTACATGCCATGATATGAGATTTTGGCAAATCAATTAATGATGACTCAGAAGAAGTAGAAGCCATTGTTTTAAACAATAAACAGAAACAAAAATATCTTATAAGATAGAAGTATCTTTTAAGATATTTTTTCACAAAAATGTGAACAAATTCTTTTCAAGCAGCATTTCTATAGGCAAGCTCTATCTTAAACTCTAGTATTCAGTTAGTCTGAGCTATTGCGGACTTCCTTCCTCACCATCCCCCGGTATTCTAGGATGTTCCCCTCTTGGTTTTTGTTTATGCCTCAGGGACCTTTTCTGATGTTCATTATGTTTAAGAGGGAGAGAGAGGATAAATCTCGTAATATGGTAACATGAAGGCCATTTCACAAAAAGCAGAGAAAGGGGAGGAGGAAACAGAATGAGACCCAGTACTATAAAACTAATAAGCAGGATAACAGAGAAATACAAGGGTATACTCTTTGTACAGTCTCTTGAGTGTTGAACAACAATGAACTTTGGTTTCCAGTACATTTAGAACTCTGACTTAACCAGGGTTCTCAAATGTGTTAAAAAATACCATATGAGGCTTAGTGTTTTTGATTAGAAATACAACTGGATTTTCCAGAAGAAAGGCATTTCTAACAGGAGAAGGCTGCTATTATTTATATAAGCTGAGATCATCCCATTTTACTGACTCATTTAGACTGATGCCAACTACAGCCGAAAACAAGCATTTCTTCATAAAGAAATTATGAAATTACTGGAGGCTTTGATCTAACATCACCCAAGTTTTCATCTACAGGGACTCACAGCACAAACATTAGTCACTGTAAATATATACTATATAGCATATCTTATAATAGAGAAAAGGAGAGAGAAGCCTATTTGATCAAAATATGTGGAACCATGACCTAAAGTCAGGTTTGACAGAACTAACTTCTGTTTTTTCTAT
Source organism: Mycteria americana (assembly GCF_035582795.1). Classification (NCBI taxonomy): domain Eukaryota; kingdom Metazoa; phylum Chordata; class Aves; order Ciconiiformes; family Ciconiidae; genus Mycteria; species Mycteria americana. Next base: position 37,394,363 of record NC_134372.1, read on the forward strand.
TTTAGGTACTTACATTAACTATTTTCTAATAGAAAGTGGATCACTTAGAAAGCAGCAAGACTCTAAACACTCATATCCTTTGGCTTCTCTCACCATTGTAAAACATGTCTGTTCAAGGAGCTGTTTTTCAAAAATGCACACACATAACTACATGCCCAAATAGATTGTACATTTATTTGTTTGTATTTGCAAATATTTGATCTGTGCTCTGTACTTCCAGATTTGGCATACAGTGTTTGCAGCTAAAAAATCTCCCCTTAGGCCTGTAAGACTATCCTGGTTGAAGAAAAAACCAAACAACTGCCCTCAAGTCACATCATGTGATGATTAAATATGAAATACATATAACACCAATAAAATAAAAGCACAGAAAGTGGATTAACAAGATACTCAACTCCATCCAGTTTAACTGAAAGACGATTAATCAGGACAGTGGCTGAAAGTTGCTGTTACAAGTCACCAAACAGTTATAATAACGGCCAAGACAAAAAGGCTATATTCTCAGAGCAGCTTGCTCTGAAAGAGAGCATGTTACAACAGTTTGATGAAGAAATGTGAAATATAAAGTGTCAAATAGAAGAAAATGCAATCAGTTCACTGATCCTACACTGAAGAATTAAAGAAGGCAATAGCCTTGAGGAATGAAGGCACCTCTGATCTTTTGCACAGCATGGGCTGCCTGTGTTCCCCTTGTCAAACAGTAAATAATCAAAATCAATGGGAGGTATAAGAAGTCTAAAAAACTCAAAGGAAAAATCATTTCCCAGATATACCAACAATAAAAGTCATTCCCACGTTATATAATTTTGATTATTAGCAAAATAGAAAAGGCAGAGACCTGGACTAAATTTTGTATTCTGTATTTCACTGATATCTGTAAGGTTCTGTGGTATTCTGGGTTTATATTTTCAACTCAGTATGTTCTTCTGATTGATCTTTTGAGTAGAACTCATCTGAAGCTCCATGGGGAAACAAGTCCAACAACCCCCAGGAGAGCTAGGCTTAGGCAAAGGTACTGGGGGAATCAGAATCGATACTAATAGTATGTGACCAAACACAGCTAGGTCAACTTGAAGGCCAAAACTCTGTCACAAATCAAAATGATGGATAAAATTCTGGTGTATAAAACCAATGCAACAGGAGTATTTCCTGTTCTCCCTACTCTAATATGAATAGGGAAGCCCTTTTCAGTCCTTTAGATTCCCTTCCTCACCCTACCTTCTGCCATCCAAATTTACAAGAAAAGTTTGGAAGGAGGAGGCAGCAGTCATGACTACCACAGTCACACCAGAGGGACCATGAATATGCTGAAGTCCCAGGCTTCTGAAGAAGACACAGACATAGGTCATAGCTGTCAGCAGCAAGAAGACAGGTAGTGATCTCAGTCCAAGTTAAGGGGCCTATTTCTCCACCTTGCCTCCCTCCATCTGGATTTGGGGTAGGAAAAAGTCAAGAAAATTAATCGTTTGAAAGTAGTATGATCTCAATATTCATCTGAATAACTGTTAATTATCAGCCCTATTCTGCAATGGTGTAGTGCCTCTGTATGCCAATTTGGTAGGCTGGCTTAGAGCACCATACACTGACATGAATTTCAGGAGTACCTCTGGGATTTCTGTTCCCTAAAGTCAGCAAAAGCTTATAGTATCGTAGAGATGATAACGGCTGTCAGTCTCCCAAGGGAAAGGCTCTGCTCATGTTGCTCTTGAAATGAATGACGGAACAGCATTGGAAACATCCTCACTGATAGAGGCTGACAGTTTCCTTTATTGTCTAGAGTTAGAACTGCATCAGATACAGTACATGGTACTATAAAATAGCATGGTTTGATTCTGCATAGTGAGCCACTCGTTATGTCAGGCAGTCTTACACAGAGAATAAGAGTAATGGAATGAAGGGAGATACTGGCAAAAATCAAAGAGGTAAAAAATGGTCTCTTCCAGAACAGTTGTGTGGATCCTCTACAGCTAGTTGACCCTCTCATACTGTCAAATCTTACTGGAAGACAAGCCACTTGACTGGGCACACATTTGTTGTCAGTGTGTCATTTACTAATGATCCTAGGATTACTGTAGTTGTCTCTAGCTGAATTTGGGCATGCTGTCCAAGTGAATAAATTAGGAGGCAGTGTTCCTTAGCAAATCTGTAAGATAACTGGGCCTAATTGAGAACACCTAAATTAGGCAGCCACTTCTCCACTGTCTACCCAGGGACTGCATGGCTCCTGAAATAGGCATCTAGGAGGGAGTCTGAATACTCCTTGATATTCTCAAAGTGAAAGACCCTAGCATACTAAATATGGTATTGGTGCTAGGATCATGCTGCCAGCTGGGAAAATATAGCTGTGTCTTCATGTTTAATACCATCTACATTTTCAACATATGAGCTGAGCCCCTGGGTGATTTCAATAGGCTAATTATAATTACCTCTTCCTCTTACTAATAGTGCCACAGAAAGAGTAATGGCCACACTTGTTCAGCATTATCTGGCCTACGGCCTATCTGAGAAACAGGACATTCAGCGACACAGGCAGCATGCTTCCTAGAGCCCTGTGTGCTTCTTTGAACTTCTGACATGCAAATATTGAGCTTTCTTACCTGGTGCAATATGAGGCAGTTCATGGGCCGCAAGTTCTACCTTTGCTTCCAGGGACAGGCAAACACAATAATCTGGCTTCCCAGAATACGGGACCACAGTCTAGATTATATCCAACCGCTCACTGTAATTTACAGCATTTCTTCCAAAAAGGCCCAGAAGTTTTCAGTAGGTGCAGGAATAAAAAATAAAAAATAAAAAAAAAAACAGTGTTTCAAACCACTAAAAAGCCTGTAGACTTAGTATTTTCAATAGACCAGCATTAATATATGGTTTATAATTGTCTTGTCACATACTGTATACTGACTTTCATGACTTTTCCCACAGTGTTTCAGAGGTTGTTACAAATGCCAACACAGAAGGGAAGTGGGTGTTCCACGTCTAACTAACGGCAGCATTTACTAGCCTGAAGATCTCTTCTTATATCCATCTAATAAACTGGTTTGTCAGTGGATAATACAAAATTCCATCTGACACACTTGAAAACTAAGTGCCAGACTCAGAGTATATTTTCATTTCAGTACACAAGACTTTATACTTGGAGTTCCTATTAGCTTCAGTAACAGCACCCATGCTGTTACCTTCAAATATCAAAGGGGGAGCAAGCCCCCAGGTAAAGACAGCTAAGACTTGTACAAGTCCCTGGGCAGACTAACTTTTACAATTTTTTAGGAATTTTCTGCCTGATTTTTCATGCAAACTTAAAGGTCCTGGGAACTACCAAAGGTCTGTTGGACATATCAGAAGTGGGTGGAATTTGATTTTGTTCATCCTTCCAAAAATGCCTCTGAGGTTTGTAAATATTCACTGTGCTAAGGTTTTGAGAAAGTAGTTATACAGCAAATTTGAATGATTAACGATCCAAGACATTTTAACATGTTATTTCTCTATTTTCAACATAAATAGTGTGTAAAGGGTGTTTAAAACTTTAATGAATCGAACTATATGAGTAAAGAATGTTAATCATTTTAATTGCCCAGTAGTCTGAAATTAGATTTAACAGTCTGATAATGTATCTTTAAAGGAATACAACCCTGCTCTATAAAAAATCCCTTCCAAGCCAATTCTAATAATTTCTATTTATCTTTTATGACATTAACTGTTATACCAGTCTGCCGACAGACAGCCTTACGCTCACATTTAGTTTAAATGTGGTGCAGTATAGTTTTTCATTATCATTAACGTGCTCCTGGTGGGCAGAGTGCAATGCAGTGGCACTGGTCACACTTCATTGCTTTATCTCATATGACAAAGAGAGATGATGTGCTTCAGTCCAGGCCAGAAGATGAAAGCAAAAGGTGGCCATGGAAAACTCCCCCTGCTGCCTAGGAACTGCGTAAGGGCTGCATCGTGTGACTTGCTAACAGCACGAAGGGGCAGACAAATAGATTTTCCTCTATATTTATAACCAGCATCATTCTTCCTTTCAGGCCTTTCAGTGCAGGTAGCTGTTTTATATGAAATGAACAATCTTTATAGACGTACCAGAGCCATAACAAGGCTGATTTTCAGCGAGGCTGAGGTATATAACTCTTACAGAATTGTCAGGCTTCTTGCTCAACAAATCAAGCCTAACTTATGATGTTTGCAGTGTAATTTTTATTCCTGTTTGACTAGCCAACTACCCAGTGGTAATAGGATGTTAGAAAAGGGCAGTAGCAATGTTTGTACATGCCATGATTGATAGGCAAACTCTGCATTTTTCATTTATATCTCCTGATTCCAAATCAGTTAAGTTTAGGAAAAATGAAACAAAATGGCAAGAAAAATGCTTGCAGATTGCAGCCCAGCACTCTCGTAGATCTGAGTTCAGCCCACATCTGCTAGGATTGTCTGGAAACATTAAGATATCTAAATGAAAATCAATACTATATGTGCCAGCATTTACTACCAAGAACAAGTATCAGGAGACCTCAGCTAATCAGGCTTTCAAGCTTGTACTTGAGCCATAGTCTGAACCCCAGGGGTGTCCTAATTGGCCCAGACTAATCATAGAAGAGTTAAATTTATAACCAGGAAAGACATCTTGTTTTTCTTACCAGTCATCATTTTGAAACTGAAAGCCTCACCTGTGTGGTAGCGGATGTATGGTGATAGCCACTGGTCATGCAAGAACTGCTTCTCACCTGTCAAAGGTAAAGGAAAGACTAATTTACTGTCTTCCATAAAACCAGTCAGGCACGTTTAAGCTTTTGGTGGGTATATAGTGCTATCAAACCTTTCACATGAACTGCATATTTTCTCAACTTAAAAGCTCTGCATTTAACCCTCCTATGCTAGAAGATAGAAGGTTTATCTTTGGAGGTAAAAGACCCTCTATGCACTGTGATCTCCTAGCCTAATTTTTTTGTGCCTGCTACATAAATATATTTCGAAATCAAATACTGTTGGTGGGACTTTGTTTTCTTTTTCTTCTGCAGCGAATGCAGATGTGCATAGGAATTAACACGCAGTAGTTCAGTTCATAAGGTACAAAGACATGCATACATATTATTTTTCCTATACTAAAATAAAATTCCTTATTCTAAAATAAAAGTGTGCACAATATCTCTTGGAAGACTGTTAAATCATACTGTTAAAAATTATACTGCATCAGGGGATTGGGTTCCTAATATTTGTATTCGGGATGCCAAATGTGAGCAGATTTTATACTATTTTCAACAAATTAAACACAAATATGTAAAATGTTTATAAAACTCAGTCTTCTATTTTGGGCTTATTTTGAGTAACTTAATAATTCTGCATAGATTTCTTTAAACAGAACAAAATAAAATGATGAATTAAGCCTGGAAATGCAAAATCTAACGTTTTTCAGTTTTCTTCAAAAGCATGTGTAAACATCCCTGGAGATTCACATCTACCAGAAGTTTAACAACATTATTTAGATTCTTCGTGTCCCATATTAGATGTATTTTTAATGTGTACCTCTTAAAACAAAACAAAAAGTTGTCAGACACTGTATTCTCTTCTCACCACTGATAATGGTTTCCTAGACAGTGCTATCATGGAAACATCACGGCATGTTGTGATCAATGAAAGCTTGTTTCTCACATGGCATGATGTTTCCCTTGGATTCTCATCTCCCACTAGTGCCTGCTCTGAAATTTTGTCAGTTCTTTTACCTTTAAGGATCTCTCTTGTCCTCCATGTTGTAAGCTACTGTGTTATCTTCCTGAATCAGTCTTCCTGTCTTCTTTGCTGCTTCACCTCCCACTTCTGATGGAACGAGAAGGCTATCTTCACCTTCCCCTTCAGTCCCTGTGTCTGATAACTTACTGCTCTCTCACTGTGTAGCACAGAACAAGGTAATGAACAAAAGAAAGTGGATAGTGAATTTCAGCAAAATCCACACAAATCCACTGAGGGGCAGAAAGGCAAGTAGAAGTCTCTCCAAAACAATTCTGTTATCTGACTTTGCATTTCTAGCCTGGATACTACATTCGTCAGTCAGCAGGAAAGTACCAAAAGCATCCTAATCATCAATGCACAGAATTAGCTTCAAAGATACCTTCTTCCTTTGCTGTACCTCTTCCCCCTCCCCCCAACAATGATTTCAATATTAATCAAAACTGCTTAGCACTTCTTTGTATCTGCAGAACTCTTTTGGTACAAACTCTTGATTTCTCTTTACCCAACACAAGACTTCACTATCCTCACTTTTCAAATATGTAAGAAAAAGGGAACAATTCTTACACCAATAGAATTTTCCTGTTGTACAAAATAACAGCTCTTACAACTATACTTTCTGGCTCTGACCGACATCCTTTAATACATCCTTTTGGAGTGGTTTAGGAGACTATACTTTCAAATCGTCCTCTCTGCTTCTCCACCAGAGGTTGTCACACTTGTGGCAAATGAAAAATTTGTTCTGCAGCTGCCTCACTTCATTACCAGTGGAGGATTTTTATTTTTAAATGAATGTGTTGAATTGTGAACTAAAAATAATTTAAGTGCAGGAACATTTTCTGTTCTGCTACCCTTGTCAGAATGGCAGTGGCTTCTGGCAAAGAGGAGCTATGGGAGGAATGGAGGTGCTAACGTGTTGGGCCACCTTACTAATCTATTCTACGTTCTATTGCACTGTCCAATCTTATCAAAGTGCTCTTATTTTTGCCATCCCTGGAATTCCGCTGCACTCCTGTGCTCTCTGTAGTCTTATTCCAGATGTGAAGAAAGAGATTTCAGCACCAGGAATCCATTGCAAGAAACATTCTATCTCCAGCTAACTTCAGGTAAAATCCTGGTCCAAATGAAACCAAGAGTGAAAAGCAAACTGACTTCAGTGGAATCAGGATTTTATGCCACATACTTCATGATATAACTCTGATTTGAGCCCTTGTATAAAAGATAAGTGTAAAGAACCATCTTTGCACACATCTGTCCTCATTTCATCTGGGATAGACTTAATTTTCTTCCTAGTAGCTGGTATAGCACTGTGTTTTGGATTTAGGATGAGAATAATGTTGATAACACACTGATGTTTTAGTTGTTGCTAAGTAATGTTTACACTGGTCAAGGACTTTTCAGCTTCCCGTGCTCTGCCAGATGCAGAAGAAGCTGGGAGGGGGCACAGCCAGGACAGCTGACCCCAACTGCCCAAAGGGCTATTCCAGACCATATGGCGTCATGCCCAGTATATGAACTGGGGGAGCTGGCTGGGGAGCAGCGATCACTGCTCAGAGACGGGCTGGGCATCGGTCAGCGGGTGGTGAGCGATTGTATTGTGCATCACTTGTTTTGTACGTTCTATTATTATTATTATTATTTTCTCATCCTCTGCTGTCCTATTAAACTGTCTTTATCTCAACCCACAGGTTCTACTTTTTTTTCCGAGTCTCTCCCCCATCCCACTGGAGGGGCAGGAGGGTGATTGAGCAGCTGTGTGGTGCTTAGTTGCCGACTGGGGTTAAACCACAACAACATCCAAGCTGAACTGATCAGAAACTCTACACTATTGCCAGTGGATCTCCATGTCATGGATAGAGAGATACAAAGAAACACAAATTTAGCTTTTTAGAGGGGAAAAAAGTAAGACCGAATACCTCTGGATACTTACAGCATTACAATAAGGCAAAAAGGTCAATTAATAACTATGCTGTTCAAGGGTCTTTTCCCCCCAGTTTTGCAGTTTTCTTGGGCTACCTAGTAAAGCCATCAAGTACAGTTTGATGCATAAGGAGCAGACCACGACTGCTCAAAGGCAACAAGGACCACTCCCTTTTCAGCAGCCTCTGTAACTCTATAGAGGGTAATAAGCCCCACGAGATGGAGGTCTCAGTTATAAAGGAGGAGCCCTGTACCAACCCTGCTGGAAGAAAAGTCTTCTACATGTAGTGAAGAAGGGTATACAAGTCCTCTGCAGAGCTAAGAGCAAGGCCTAAGTCACCTTAAAGTCTCATTGAAAAGATGATTGATTCTGCTCTATCTTGCTTCTTCCAGCAAAACATCGCAGGATATTTTCTCTGCTGCTTGCCTCCAAGTTTACTGTATTTGTTTGCCAAGTCCTGCAGTTGTCAGATGAACATGAACTCCCCCTGATGGTGCACACCTATTTTCCTTGTGATGTAAATCCTCCTTTTCACTAGCAATACAAATCACAAAAACACATAATTCTACAAATTTTTATATGATACTGAACGAACCAACTTAAAGCTTATGCCAAATTAACAATCTTTTCTTGGCAATTTCACACCAGGATTCTGTGCCAACTTCTGTTTAAGATGCAATGTTATTAACAGAGAAAATAAGGGTTTTTTTTTCTGCTTTGATTTGCCTACTTGAATGGTGTAGTGAATTTTCCCATGTATATACGTACCTAAAAACCTAACAAAGGCACAACAGTTGTATTATTTCCATAAGAATTGCTAATGCACTCAAGTTTTAGACAGTTTAGAGTTTGGTCGGGTTTTTTTAAAATATATTAAAATCAATATTCAAAATAGAGCTTCAAGGCACAAGCTTCAGACCATCTTCTGGACTGCACTACCACACACTCCAAGAGCTGGATTTTCTGTGAAGATCTCGCCTCTTAGTGCTAGTCAGGAAGTAGAAATGAATCAGAAATGAGACTTAACAAGCCAACAGATTATTCCCCTGGCACAGGGAACGCAGCGCTGCTAGTGTGCCAGCTCTCCTACTGCCACCCACCATCTCAGCATATGGGGTGTGTCAGGAGTAAAAAGGCAGCAGAACAGCACATCACTGTATTTCTTCTCCCCCGTGCAGCTCAGTTAAGTCACCAACACTACTGGCAGCTCTTAGAGTTGTCTATCAGCAATGCAGAGACTACAAGGTCAGGGATGAGCTCTGCAAGGGAATGACACTCCCTCTTCCCCCTGGGTTGAGCATCAGCTCCGGATCCTAACTATCTTCATTAGTTCAAGAGAATATTTTGTGCAGTACGCAACCAAAGACAAAATTTAAAAAAAAATGTTTATGCTACTCATGTTGGAGTGTACAACCAAATCACAAATGATCTGACACCTTCTGCGTACCCGTTTCTCTTTTCAGCTTTTCTTCCAGTGCTGTTGCAACTCAGTTCAACTCTTTCTCACATCCATCCCTTTTCTTATTATTTTTGCTAAAGCAGAATCCTTAAACATTCTGTATATGTTTGGGGGTTTCTTGAGTTGTACAGATGGGTTGTTTCTTTGGAATTAAATAAGAATGATTTGGGCATTAACACTTGCCATCATCCTGTGACATACTTTTATAATTAGTCCAGTTGTGTCATGTTCTTTGTCGAAAATTAATCTCAATTCTCCATTGTTGCCTCTCCCTTTTCGCCAGATCAGGCCTTTATTTCCCTCTCTGTGTGTATAACTGTAAGATGTCTTCTGAAGTTGTTCTCTATACTTTCTTTCTACAATCCAGCAAGTTTGACCATAGAGCACATATTGTGGAGGCTCTGCAGTTGGGCTCAGTGATGAAAAGCTGCTTCGTATCGCTGACTGGATTCTTCCAATAGCCCAGATTTCAACTTTTATTTAGAGCAGGTAGAGCTCATGCCACCTCTCAGAAGTAATGGCACTTCTACTGCTTGTTTGTTTGTATCCAATGCATTTTGGGCACAGAAAAGATTCTTTACGGGCTACTAATATATTCAGTAATGAAAGGCATGGTAAACCTGAAAGATTATCAAATTTCATTAAACACAGTCCCAAAAGATGAAACAAGCATAAAATAGAAGCTATATTCTGCTGTTCTTTGCTGAAATCTGTATTATTTTCAGCTTACATTGTCCTGAGAAGTGAGGTCTTCTACTTGGCCATCTAAAAAGGGGACTCCCAAAAAGCTCTCAGTAAAAGCTTTTGACTCACTGTATTCCTGAAGGCAATGAAGACGTTGTCTTTCACAGCTCCTAGAAGGCTGAAATGCATTATTAAAGAACAGATACTAAAGTACCTGGATGATTCTGCAAAAAGGACATGATATGACATAAAAAGATGTCAGTTTAATGTCATCATTAGGTTTCAGAGTTAACAATACCTTAATTAAATTTAAATGAGATAAGTCTCTTTCCCTTTTACCTTGATGATCTAGGAGTAATCTGAATTTGAAACATTTCCATACCAAAAGTACAGGCAAAAATACTAGATACTTTTAATGGAATCTAAGATTTTACAGGAGTTGATGGTATATAAAAATGAAAGTTCCCTAACTGCAGCCTTGAGAGCTGACTTCTGGGGAAAAGAAAGTACTTGTATTTGTTCTTTCCTTTAAGGCTTTTAGTAAGGAGTGCAACTAGTTCTCTTTGTAATACTCTAGAAAATTAATGGTGGCTATCAGAATAATTTTGTATCGGACAGTAAACTGAAAATAACTGAATGTCAAGTAGTAACCACAAAGTGACAAATTTCCTATGATAATACCAATTTCCTAAATAGTCATTTAACACTTTCATAAAAATACTAACAACAAATTTATAAAAGTGAATTTTACTCTGGATATTAGCTGCCATGTTGTGGTTTTTGTTCCATTTCATAGAATTTGCCTGAGTCTAAATATTATTTGAGAATTTTTTTGTCTTTACTTCTCATAGCTTCTTATAAATTCTTTTTTTGTTCCTTGTCCTTTACCTTAAAAATTATATCTTTGTCATTGGCTAAACAAAGGCTCCACACCAAAGACTCAATTTTTTCAAAGCAATCCTTAGGCAGCTGAACTTTGCAAGTATCCAGCATTTCTGAAAATCAAATTCTTTCTTCTGCAGGCAATGCCTACATCATGTTCCATCAATTTAATTTGCACAGTCTAATCATACTGATTTAGCTACCTATATATCAAACTGAAGTGCAGCCACACCACTTTGTAGTGCCAGCAGAAGGTACTTCTGCTGTTAATCATTGTACAGCACAGTACTTGGTTTGAAATACCCACTCAGTACATAACCCATGGTGCAGCATTCCGTTCCTCAGCCCTGTCCTCTCCATCCTTGCTATCTGCTGAGGCATATTGCTCACAGATTGCCTGTCCTGTTCTGGGTAAGTAATGTCTTCCATGATTTTCAGGTTCAGCAGTGGCATCACTTGCAGAAATGTTTCTTTGTAGACAGCTGTCATGGTTTAACGCCAGTTGGCAATTAAGCACCACGCAGCCACTTGCTCACCCTCCCTGCCCCCCCACCAGTGGGATAGGGGAGACAATTGGAAAAAAAAAAAAGTAAAACCCATGGGTTGAGATAAAAAGAGTTAATAGGACAGCAGAGGAAGAGATAATAATAATAATAATAATAATAATAATAATAATAATAATAATAATAATAATAGAATGTACAAAACAAGCGATGCACAAGGCTATTGCTCACCACCTGCTGACCAATGCCCAGCCCATCCTCGAGCAGTGATCGCTGCTCCCCAGCCAGCTCCCCCAGTTCATATACTGAGCATGACGCCATATGGTCTGGAATAGCCCTTTGGCCAGTTGGGGTCAGCTGTCCCGGCTGTGCCCCCTCCCAGCTTCTTCTGCACCTGGAAGAGGATGGGAAGCTGAAAAGTCCTTGACCAGTGTAAGTACTACTTAGCAACAACTAAAACATCAGTGTGTTATCAACATTATTCTCATCCTAAATCCAAAACACAGTGCTATACCAGCTACTAGGAAGAAAATTAACTCTATCCCAGATGAAACGAGGACAGTATCCACCCCCTTTTCTATACCATCTACATCATGCCCAGGTTCCACACTTCCCAATACATCCCAATTAATCACCACCTTTCCTGTCTTTTGAAATATACACACAGATATCATTCTCTTAGTCTATGGGCCATCCCTCTAAAATGTCCGTTGAGTTCATTTAGTCCATGACGTTGGGCTCCATCTGTCATAACAGTCTTTCAGAGCAGGAGAGATGGTGTGTGGTGTTGGATTGTTGCATGCTGAAGCCAGTTCTGATTCCATCACCACTGCACTTTGCTTGGTTTCGTCAAAGTTCATTCTTCATTAATCTGGGTGATTCTTACTGTAATACCATTGATATGGCATATAGCAACCACAGAAGTGATGACATACAGTATTATATAGCAATTAACATCACACCATTCAGTTCATTGGCTATTCTCGCCCAAAATAAAATCCCCTTGAGGTACACATCGGACTTCCCCATCCTTCTGCATCACCCACCAAGCACACCCAGGTCCTTGAGCAAAAGCAATCCCATGAATGGGTTTACCTTTGCCTGAGGCAGGAATAAGCCAGACTGTCTTCCCCAGCATATTTTTTTTAATGTGCACTACAGGGACTTTATCCCCTTCTATAGTACGTAAAAGTTTTGATTGGGCAGGGCCAGCTCAATTGGCAGATGCCCTAGAGTATAGTAACCAGGTGGCTTTTGCTAAATGCGTATCCCAATGTTTGAATGTCCCAGGACCCATTGCTCTCTGTGTAGTCTTTAACAGTCCATTGCATCATTCGATTTTCCCAGAGGCTGGTGCATGATAGGAGATGCGATATACCCACTCAATGCCAAGCTCTTTGGCCGAGGTGTCTACGAGGTTGTTTCAGAAGTTAGTCCCGTTGTTTGATTCAGTTCTTTCTGAGGTGCCATGTCACCATAAGGCTTGCTTTTCAAGGCCCAGGATAGTGTTCTGGGCAGTGACACGGGGCATGGAATATGTTTCCAGCCATCCAGTGGTTGCTTCCACCATGGTGAGCACATGGTGCTTGCTTTGGCAGGTTTGTGGGAGTGTGGTATAATCAATCTGCCAGGCCTCCCCATATTTATCTTTCAACCATCATCCTCCATACCACAGAGGCTTTAACTGCTTGGCCTGTTTGATTGCAGCGCATGTTTCACATTCATGGATAACCTGTGCAATAGTGTCCATGGTCAAGTCCACCCCTTGATTGTGAGCCCATCTCTATGTTGCATCTCTTCCTTGATGGCCTGAGGTGTCATGGGCCCACCGAGCTATAAATAATTCACCCTTATGTTGCCAGTCCAAATCCACCTGAGCCACTTCAATCTTAGCAGCCTGATTCACCTGCTGGCTGTTTTGATGTTCTTCAGTGGCCCGACCGTTGGGTACGTGAGCATCTGTGTGACGTACATTTACAACCAGGTTCTCTACCCAGGCAGCAATATCTTGCCGCAACGCGGCAGCCCAGATGGGTTTGCCTCTGTGCTGCCAATTGTTCAGCTTCCATTGCTGTAACCACCCCCACAGGGCATTTGCCACCATCCATGAGTCAGTATAGAGATAGAGCACTGGCCATTTTTCTCGTTCAGCAATGTCTAAAGCCAACTGGATGGCCTTTACTTTTGCAAATTGGCTCGATTCACCTTCTCCTTCAGCAGTTTCTACAACTTGTTGTATAGGACTCCATACAGCAGCTTTCCATCGCCGATGTTTTCCTACAATACGACAGGACCCATCAGTGAACAGGGCATGTTGCTTCTCATTTTCTGGCAGTTTATTGTACAGTGGGGCCTCCTCAGCACGTCACCTCCTCCTCTGGTGATATTCCAAAATCTTTGCCTTCTGGCCAGTCCATATTCACTTCCAAAATTCCTGAGCAACTGGGGTTTCCAATTTGAGCCCGTTGTGTGGTCAGTGTGACCCACTTACTTCACGTAGCATCAGTTGCATGATGTGTAGAGGGGACCCTCCCTTTGAACATCCGGCCCAGCACTGGCAGTCAGGGTGCCAGGAGGAGCTGTGCTTCAGTACCAACCACTTCCAAAGCAGCTCGAACCCCTTCATATGCTGCCAATATCTCTTTCTCAGTCGGAGTATAGCGGGCCTGGGATCCTCTGTATTTGACTCCAAAACCCTAGGGGTCGACCTCGAGTCTCCCCTGGTGCTTTTTGCCAGAGCCTCCAGGTAGGGCCATTCTCCCCGGCTGCGGTGTAGAGCACAATTTTTACATCTTGCCCTGCCCGGACTGGCCCAAGGGCTACTGCATGAACTATCTCCCGTTTAATTTGTTCAAAGGCTTGTCGCTGCTCAGGGACCCATTTGAAATTGTTCTTCTTCCAGGTCACTTGATAGAGACGGCTTACAATTAGACTGTAATTTGGAATATGCATTCTCCAAAAACCCACAACGCCTAAGAAAGCTTGTGTTTCCTTTTTGCTAGTTGGTGGGGACATAGCTGTTATTCTGTTGATCACATCCATTGGGATCTGATGATGTCCATCTTTCCGTTTTATTCCTAAAAACTGGATCTCCTGTGCAGGTCCCTTGACCTTACTTTGTTTTATGGCAAAACCGGCTTTCAGGAGGATTTGGACTATTTTCTTCCCTTTCTCAAAAACGTCTTCTGCTGTGTTGCCCCACATGATGATGTCATCAATGTATTGCAGGTGTTCTGGAGCTTCACCCTGTTCCAGTGCTGTCTGGATCAGCCCATGGAAAATAGTAGGGTTGTGTTTCCACCCCTGGGGCAGTCGGTTCCGGGTGGACTGGACGCCCCTCCAAGCGAAAGCAAACTGTGGCCTGCACTCTCCTGCCAAAGGGGCCAAGAAAAATGTATTAGCGATATCAATTGTGGCATACCACTTGGTTGCCTTTGACTTCAGTTCGTATTGAAGTTCTAGCATGTCCGGCACAGCAGCACTCAGCAGCAGCGCAACTTCATTCAGGCCACAATAGTCTAGTTAGTCTCCACTCTCCATTAGACTTTTGCACTGGCCGTATGGGACTGTTAAAGGGTGAGTGAGTCTTGCTGATCACTCCTTTGCTCTCCAATCGACAAATCAGCTTATGGATGGGAATCAGGGAGTCTCGGCTGATGCGATATTGCTGCCGGTGTACCATTGTGGTGGCAATCGACACCTGTTGTTCTTCAACCCTCAGCAACCCCACAACAGAAGGGTCCTGCAAGAGACCAGGCAAGGTGGACATCTGTTTAATTTCCTCTGTCTCCAAGACAGCTATACTAAAAGCCCACCAGTATCCTTTTGGGTCCTTGAAATACCCTCTCCTGAGGTAGTCTATGCCAAGGATGCACAGAGCCTCTTGGCCAGTCACAATGGGGTGCTTTTGCCACTCATTCCCAGTTAGGCTCACTTTGGCCTCCAATACAGTCAGCTGTTGGGATCCCCTGTCACTGCAGAAATACAGATGGGTTCTGCCCCTTTATAGCTTGATGGCATCAGGGTACACTGTGCACCGGTGTCTACTAGAGCCTTATACTCCTGTGGGTCTGATGTGCCAGGCCATCGAATCCACACAGTCCAGTAAACCCGGCTGTACCTTTTCTCCACCTGGCTGGAGGCAGGGCCCCTATAGTCCTGGTAACAGTATTCATGACTCACTTCTTGTAAATAGGAGTCAGGAGTCCCTTCATTAAGATCAGAAGTAAGATCAGCCCTTTTACACTGTCTGGGGAACTGCCCACTGGAAACTGGAGCAGCAATTTTTGTGGAAGAACCCCCTTGCGTGATTGTTTTTCCTTGCAACTCACATACCCGTGCCTCTAGGGCTGAGGTAGATTTTCCATGCCACTTCCTCATGTCCTCTCCGTGGCCACATAGGTAGAACCACAGGGTGCCCCATGATGTATACGCACTGTATCTTCTCTCTTGAGCAGAGGAACTCCTAATACCTAAGATCCTGGTCCATACGGGTAGTGGGGAGTAGGACCTATCCTCTTTGAGTTGCTGGACCAGTTTCTCCACAGCCGAGACAAGGGAGGAAGAGAGAGTTTCTTTGTATTGCCAGAGCTGGCCAGTCAATTCATCCACCGTTTGTCCCTCTCCATCTTTCCAGGTCATTACTGCCAATGAGTTGGCATAAGATGATGGTGTGCTCCATACAAAATTTCACCACATGGGTCACGTGCACTTGACTTCATCTGGATCTTTGGATAACTGCTCATTGTCCAGGTCATCATAAATCACCTGCAGCATGGCTAATTCCCTCAGTTACCGGATACCTCTCTCCGTGGTGGTCCACTTGCCTGGATGACATATAATATCTTCCTTGAAAGGATCTCTTTCCTTCATGTCTGACAGGAGTCACCTCCAGAGGGCTGACAACTTGTGCCCTTTATCCAATCGCTTTGTCAATGTCCCCTTCCCTAGAAAGGGATCCCAGCTGCTTGGCTTCCTTACCCTCTAATTCCAGGCTACTGGCCCTGTTATCGCAGCATCAGAGCAGCCAGGTGACACTGTGCTCACCTGGACAACAGCTGAAATCCTTTTACATCTCTCACAGCTCACTCAGGGATAGAGATCGGGTGGTTACCATCTTGTTTATGAGTTCTTCCTCTCCCTCTGAGGAAGAGGAGGAACCCTCCCACCAAGTTCTTTCTTGGGGGGAAGCAGGCAATTCTTCCTCCTCCTGTTCTCGTGATGGCCCTGCTTTAGAGTAGTCTGTTTCCTCACTGCCAGGACACTATGCTTCCTCCTCCTGCTCCCTCTTAGGAGAAGCTTCTTCATCCCTTACTAAACGAGCTGACTATCGCTTCCAAGATTTCTTCTTGTGTATGGGGGTGACCGATACCAGTACAGGTTGGTTCTCTGGTTCAGCTGCAGTGCCTGTCGCCGGGGCTGGAGTAGCCGCAGTATTCTTAAATAGTTGTTTAACCCTAAGCAAGACCTGACACACATTCAGGAGATATAGCAATAGGACCATGCTGGTTTGAACATCACAAGGATATTAAAAACTCTCAAGAGCTATTGTAATTAGCCTGGAGAAGAAGGGGAAGATGGAGGAAGATGTCTCCCCCATAGGCTGGGTCTCTGAGGAGAAAAAGTAAAAAGTGTAATTATTAATAATTTCCGATAGATGGCTCCCGAAGTACAGAGGTGACAGCAATGCTGAGTACAAATACCAGACTGATCTCATGACTAAAAATTTTATCATACCATAAGCCAGTGTTACACAGTACAGCAAAGTGATAACCTTAATCCACCTCCCAGAGGTGACAAACAGCACGTAAATATTGATAAACAGCATATAAGGCAAGTAAGGTGTTACATAACACAACTCTGAGAACAAATAGGACAACTCTGAGAGCAAGTAAATCAACATTGTGACCAGTGACTATTAAACTAATATAATGAATGCTTATAACAAATTTGGTTTAACACGCTCTGGTCAGATCTGTCATTATCTCAACACTTTGAGCCCCACATTGGGTGCCGAAAAGAACTGTCATGGTTTAACGCCAGTTGGCAATTAAGCACCACACAGCCACTTGCTCACCCTCCCCACCCCCCCACCAGTGGGATAGGGGAGAGAATTGGAAAAAAAAAAAGAGTAAAACCCATGGGTTGAGATAAAAAGAGTTTAATAGGACAGCAGAGGAAGAGAAGATAATAATAATAATAATAATAATAATATATAAAACACGTGATGCACAATGCAATTGCTCACCACCTGCTGACCAATGCCCAGCCCGTCCCCGAGCAGTGATCGCTGCTCCCCAGCCAGCTCCCCAGTTCATATACTGGGCATGACGCCATATGGTCTGGAATAGCCCTTTGGCCAGTTGGGGTCAGCTGTCCTGGCTGTGCCCCCTCCCAGCTTCTTCTGCGTCTGGCAGAGCATGGGAAGCTGAAAAGTCCTTGACTAGTGGAAGCACTGCTTAGCAACAACTAAAACATCAGTGTGTTATCAACATTATTCTCATCCTAAATCCAAAACACAGTGCTATACCAGCTACTAGGAAGAAAATTAACTCTATTCCAGACGAAACCAGGACAACAACAGATAGAACAAGCGACATGAACACCTGTTTTTAGGGATTGCCATCGTGTCGTCTTTATTTTGCCTCATTACCAATTCCAGGACCATCTCCTCTTCTTCATTTGATCATTCCAGTCCTTGAAGAGCTGACCATAAAGAGTTGCAATCTTTGTATGGTTCATGCAAACCTGGGAAACCTGCACAAATTGCTTCTTCATGTATTTTTTAGAACTAAACCTTCTTACCCCTGAGCATCACAGGAAGATATACAGGGAGAAAGGCAGAGGTGAAGTAAGAGTGCTAAACAGCAGTTCAAAGATCGGGAAAAAGAAACCATACGGAATGAGTCCCTGTGAATCAGAATGAGTTACTTCATTTCCAGGGAAGGTTACTCACAGTCACCCAAGATGCCTTTTAAGATAAACTCTAATGTTAATATCTCTTTGCAGAGAAGGTAGAATATTCTTGGCTCAAATGCCCGCAGACAGCTAAATTCAGTGTTACAGAAGGAAAAAAAAAAAAAAAAAGAGAGAGGAATAGCTTTGACCTCTTCAAAATATTTTCTGCACTTCTCATATTACAAATGGCATCAAACACAAAATTACTAAGGCTGTTCATCGCTTTCTTCTTTTCATTAAAAATGTCCTTGGCTGTATTGAGTTTAAAATATCACAATGCTGAAACAAACCAAAAATTTCTTAGTAATAGCAGTCTGAATGACAGAGTATTAGCACCTTTATCAAACGGGAAATGAACACAACACTGAATTGCACGTAGTTTTTACAGCAGATTTGACTAAAGAATCATCATTCATTAAGCTAGTTTTATAGGAGAAATGTCTCTACAATTTGAAATGTAATTAAAAAGTTGACAGGACATACATTTGTAGTACCCATCACTGCAACTCACTTTGACTTTTGGATTTTTTTGTTGATGTTTGATTTTTGAATGCTCTGGTTAAAAACTATAATGTCATTAGTTGCTGGATGTTTTTGTATCACATTCACTAGGTTCACAATCTTCTCATTTTACCTTTGCACATCATCACGGGCATTTTACAGCAGCATGATAATAGAACGTGGATACAGTCAATGCCCTTAAATAGCACACTTTCCAAAACAGCAGTAGTCCTGAAGTATTTATAACATGCAGCTATACAATAAAGATACTGTACAACGTACAGGTATTTCCTTTCATTGAAACAGTCCTCTTAAAAATACTTTAAGAGGGCTTTAAAGTAACCTTCTACATTTCGTTTTGAAAAGGGGGAGGGAAGAGAAAATTTCCACATTGTGGATTCAGTCAGGCGGAGGACATGACTTGTGCAATCCTAATAAATCAGAGCATTCCCGTGCGGCAGAAGCAACAGGGGAATAGTGCGAGAGCAGTGCTGCATGTTGACCTAAGCAAGAGCTTATCGAGAAATGATGTCCTCTTAAACAGACTCCTGTAGAGATGTTCTGCATTTCCTCTGACAAATTGTAAGTGCCCTGACTGTAACATTCCTAACAAAATAGGGCTGATTTAGCAATGCACAAACTGCCCATTATCCTACTGCATAAAAAGGCCATTTAAAGCAAAGCCTTAGGACACTGGCCCAATGGAAACAGTACATCTGAAAAATTACCCCCATCTTGTGCCACCAAAGCTGTTAACTACCCTAGGGAATATACCTCATTTACAATACAGACAAATGTTAAGTTTAATGAGTTTTAAAACTACCATTTTTCTTGCATGACTTTGATAACACTTGAAATCTTGAGCAAATACTTTGGCTATTTTTTCACCTGGAATACCATCTAACTGATATTGCCACCACATTTGTTTTCAGCTGCCCTTGTCTTTCCCTCATTCAAGCCATAATGCTGTGTAAAAGTGCAATTAAAAAGTACATCTACTCCAAAACAATGCTGGAAAGATTAAACAATCTATTTTAACAAACTGTTCCTGTCTGAAAACTTTGCATGCCAAGATTATTACTTGTCATTATCTTCTCAAGAGATGGAGTACCTTTTTAAAAAGTATCTCTAATGAGATCTACAAATCTATGTGCAAGACAGCTTACTTTATTGTGTTTATAAAGATAAAAAATATTTTAAACAGGTTATGGCTCTTGGGACTGATAAAAACACAATGGGGGTAAGGTCATTCGGAAATGTTAATAAAAGTTTTCATAAAATATGATGACTCTCAAGGAGTAATGTTTGGGCATAAAAAATAACTATGAAAGTATATTTCCTGCGATGGTAAACACTCAGTTTTCCTATACCTAGCTGACTCTCCAAATCCTTCATTTGTTTTGTTGGTGGACATTTCTAGCTGTTTGATTACCCATCTGGGATGATGTTACTATTAGCTGATGGAGCATCTTTGCCTGAACTTCACCCATTCTTTTACAAGTTTCATTGAAAGAGAAGAACACTCACCCGCTTTGGCCGTTAAATCCCCATTTTAAGCTTTTAATCTGTCTGCCAGTGAGCGACACTCAAAAACGCCTTATCCTAACCATACAAGAGGAAAATCTCTTCAAACCCTGCAAGAGTGATGCCTTTCTTTTCTCACAGCATAGTTTTCATGACAAGAAATTGTGGGAAATATAGCAAGAACAGGTGACATTTCTGAAGCGAATTCTGTACCACTGAAGTGTCACACTATGTTTGTACTCCCTATCATCCTCCATCCTTTAGCCTGGTGTTCTGTTGCTCCATATCATTAGCCACAAGCTGAAAGGAAATGCTTTTTTCCAAGCAGAATTTCTTAGACAACAAGTCACATTACCTTAATGAAATAAACATCAGATATTGGATTTTCATGTTCAGACAAAGTACTTGGGATAAAGCCAATGCCCTCCCCATCATATTTTCCCCACCTGTGACCAGCTTTTAAGAACAATAATTTAAGAACAATTCCTGTATACACAGAAAATAGGCCTTCAAGCATGTAACTCCATTAATTGCAGGCTATCAACACCTCTGTGTCTATTCAATACAGACACATGTATTTTTGACTGTAGGTAAAGTTTTGCCTCCAAAATTGTTCCTAAGTATTTAATGAATTTAAATTAATTTGATAAGTCAGGTAACACATTTTATCAGATTACAAACAATAAAATAAATGGAGACATAAAAAAAGTTTAGAGCAGTAGCAACTGATTATCTCGTCAACCTTGTATACAAAAGATGAGAGAGATTCTCAAAGTTGATCCTGAAAGTACTCTGCACAAACATGTCAATTTAAAATAACACAGTGAATGCTGCATTAGTTTGAGACTCACAAAACTGATATTTCAAAACAAACTGAAGTCATGCAAATAATTATAATATTTGGGTTCTATAATTGGGGGGGGGCGGGGAGAAAAACTTAAACAAATTTAAAAACCAGGTATTGTTCAAAAGTGCAAGAGGTTTGAGTTTCCAAAACTTCAGATGGTAACCTGGCTAATATAAAGGTACACTTTTTAAGCTGTTCACATGAACATCACATTTCAGGCCCTGCATCTCAAGAAGAATGTAAATATTTTAGCAGCAGAATAGATCCATTCAGTTAAAGACCTCAGAAATTCATGTCATATAATACAATCAAAATTTGGAATTATCACACAAAAATATTATTGACTAATGGATCAGCTTACATACAGTTAAATCTACATTTTTGTTTAATATTTTATTTATTAAGATTTCTACAGTTTAAATACCTCTATATTGGCAAGAAGATCGCATACACAATCTTTATTCCATGAAAAATAACACATCACTAATTTGAAGAGAACAGATCTAAAATTAGCTCAGCAAACACCATTTATGCATTTCCTTCTAAAGAACCAGGAAAAATTCGTCCAGAAAAATTAATATAGATATGTATTAAGGTTAATCAACCACAGACTCAGAAGTCAAGAAATGCAGTATATGGTGTATATGCAGATTTCATTTTTCCACACATCTTTTCAGAAACAAAGAATAGGACAAAAAAAGTAAGCAATATAAAATATTAACACTTTGCATTAATCTCAAATTTATTACTAGTCAGTAGATAGCAATTGCATGTCTTATTCCAGTTACAAAGCCATTTACTTGGTCTGCACATTTCTCTGTAAAACCAGGTTTGATTCCTAAACTGAGATGCTCTACCTATGTCCCTACACAGAAACCAGGTAACTACTGAAAGATACATTTTATAGAAAAAGCCTGTAGGAACAACACTGGTGGGGAGGATTGCTTTTCCTGTATTATATTCTTTTATTTTTCAGAAGGCAGAAAACGCAAGGTGAGGATCCTTAGTTACTGTGTGTCAGCTTTGCCTCAAGCTGCTTTGTTTTTTGCTAAAGAAATTGTGATGGTGAAGGACGCCAAAATAAAAGGGGAAGAGCAGTAGCAGCAAGGGATTAGGAGAGCAAAAGCAGAGCAAACCATAGACTTGTATCATGGACAAAGCTTCATTACTACAAAGATCTCTATAAGCGTATCTAGCCGCAAGATTTAGCGGACAGAAATGGGCATAAGCAGTACAAAGGTATCATAGAGTTGAGTCAAACCCATTCCAGGTGCCTCCTGGTTTCCCACTGGGGAGGTAATCCCCAACTACAAGGTTTCATTGCCCTTCCCAAGCCATCACGCTATGCACCAGCTCAGATACCTCAATTGTTTTAAAATAAAAGATAGAGCACTGTACTGGCAAAATTTTATACCACCAAACTATTGTCAAACTCTAATACAAAGACAGCATCCGTGTTTTACACCATGATCTATGGGTAAGGCCACATTCTGACAGTGAAGACACAGACCTGAAATGGGTGAGCTATGGGAGTGCCATGTCCTACTGTGCTGCCTCCTCGTCAGTGCACCTTAAGAGAGAAGCAGCCCTGAACAGCCCTTGTACACACTTGAAAGGGATGTGATGGGCAATACCGCTTTTGCTGGCCTGGTTCTGTCAGCCAACATGGAGCAGAGAGAGATGTTGTGAACCTTATTTCCACCTCCCCCACCTCTTGGAGACCATCCATGCTAACACCAATGCTGGTTTCAAATAGCCTTTGCCCTCAGGGATTGTAAAAATGGTGAAAACCAAAGCAATTCAGACCAAACGTTGGAAAGGCTACTCACACTTCTTCTTACAGGTACTGCAGTAGTTGTCTAAACCTTTATCTTTTACTGTAAGTTCACAGAAGCAAAGACTTTGCACAACATTTCTTATTCTTTTCAAAATTACAAGGAAGTACATAAAGCGTCAGTACAGCACATTCACAGCCACAACTCCACCCGTGTGTTTTGGAACTACATCTGCATTAGTTTGTGGCCAGGTACAATTTAAAGCAACATCAGTTCAAAATTACACTAGTTGCCAACAATTCCCAGATGATGTTGGTGCAGGCCACTCCCAGACATGCGTCATCTCCTCTAACCACGAGACGAGAATTAGAGTGATATAACAGAACCATTTAGAGGCTGAATCCACCAGCTTTATGAGAGCTCAGTGCAAAGCTTCTGTAATAGACCAAAGAGGGGAGCCCCTATATCACCAGGCACACCACAGAGATGTCCAATTTAGATGAACTGCTCAATGCTCATCTAACCTTTTCTCATTTCCAAATACTTCTCAGGCCTATGTGTGTATTTCTTCTAGTCTTTTGTTCAAGATAGTATGCATACATGCAGTGTCACCTAACTTCCTTAGCCTCGAACAAAACCAGCCAGAATGGAAATAATAGAGAGAGATACCTGTGAATCGTGTTTACGCAGACTGAACAGACATGGCAGTAAGTGCAAGCTTACCTTTGTTTCTAGAACCCACGCCAGAGGTTTGAAACCGCCCCCAGAACACAACAATGTTGTTCTGCATATTTTGTTTTTCAAACGGAATTATGTATTATTTCAGTGTTAAAAAGGATTTTTATGCTCTGTAACAAAACACTGAGGCATAGAAAGGAATTGGATATTACTGACTGCTAGCCTAAAGATTTATAAAATGCAGAAATAAAAACTTCATGAAATAAAGTTTCTCTTACAAGCTTTGAATCATTAATAAATTAACAGGATTTATTGGTTGAAATAAATCCCTGTAAGTGTCTGGTATCTTGTTTCATCCAATACTCACTAGTAAAAGCAGACTAAAAAAGTTACATAGTAGTTTCGCTGGGATGAGAGGACAGCTGTTTGATGTTCTGGTTTATAAAAGAGGCCAAGAGAAAATGTATTTGTTGTGGAATTAATTGGTCCAAATTAAGCACATACTGTTTTTCCAACTTATGGTAGAAATCTATGTGATTTAATAAATATGATAAATAGCTTGTGAGAATAACAAAGGATGATTCTGGGCCACCCCTGTAGTGCACAGACTGTCAGCAGAGTTTGGGTAACTATCATTTCAGCAAAGACAGAAAGGGTAGAATCCGGCAGAGAGAAAATTTGAAATGTTATCTCAGCTTAAAAGAGAATCAGCTAACAATCATTCTGCAGAAACCTTTCCTCTAAAACAGCAACCTGAACCAAAGGAAGCATCTTTACCTCTTGAAGAAAAAAGCAAAACAATCAGCTGTCCAATAACAACACATTTTAATTTGTAACATTTAAATTGGTAATGAGGAAGGTGTTTTGTCTGAATTTCCATTTCTTTCAGGGCCTAATTATGAAAGACAGAAAAAAAAATGTGCTGTGCACTCTCTTTCACATCTCATTACATTTATTCAGCTTTATTACTAATTCTTTGTTAATATAATTTTCACCCTGGGAACTACATTTTTTGTCTAGTTACCCTGATACATGAAACCCTTAAAGCAGGAAGTCCTTGATCACCACATCATATTTCTCATGGTATTTTAAAATGACACTCACCATATTGTTAGAAGTAGGTTCTATCAGCAGGCTGCTCTCTGGAGGTGTTCTTTCTCTCTCTCTCTCTCAGGTGCCTTAAAGAAGTTTTATCTACCATGGTGGCCTAGAGAGACGGGGAACAGAAAGAGAATTGAAATGCTCACATAGGTGTGCAATCCATCCCTTCCCACCTCAGGTTCTGCTGTGGTACACTGTACATTAGCAGCATGGCATGGCAAATTAAATGATGTGGCAGCGAACTTTAACCCCCAGTCTCTTAATCCTGCCACTTGTTAGAGATGGAAACCGAGGAAGTGTCTACAGCGCCTCATCTACAGTTAGTTTATACAAGTTCAGTAAGCAGGTCCCTTAAGGAGCTAAAGAGGAAAACTGCAGCAAATGTGCATGCACTCACAAT